>NW_025917681.1:118080-183833 GCF_021462225.1 Girardinichthys multiradiatus | reverse complement strand
GACCTGGTTCTGATAGAAGGTTCCTCCTGGTTCTGATTGAGTTTGGACCTGGTTCTGATAGTGGGTGACTATTGGTGCTGATACAGAAGTCCTCCTGGTTCTGATGGAGTTTGGGTCTGGTTCTGATGCAGGGTTCCTAACTGGTTCTGATGGAGTTTGTGTCCAGTTCTGATGGAGGGTTCCTTACTGGTTCTGATGGAGATTGGATCTGGTTCTGATAGAGGTTTCCTCCTGGTTCTGATTGAGTTTGGACTCGTTCTGATGGAGGGTTCCTAACTGGTTCTGATGGAGTTTGTGTCCGGTTCTGATGGAGGGTTCCTAACTGGTACTGATGGAGATTGGATATGGTTCTGATGGAGATTTTCTTTCCTTGAAATAACAAGAAACACAAAACAACAGGAAATTGCCTAAAAAGGCAATGTGTTCATCAGCTAAGAGAGAAGAGATGAGAAAGAGAAGCTAAATTGCTAACATTAGCATATTGGCTATCACTAGCATGAAGGCTGATATTAATTTACCCCATTTACTATTCAAAACAATGTATAAGCTAAAATTAGCTAAAATGGCAATGCTAACTACCGCCTATATTCAAAAGTCTATGAAATTGCCCTTTAAAATTATTCACTCTTGTTCAGGTGTTGGAACAGCAGTAGAACCTGTTTAAGAAGCTGGCATCAAATTGGTCGCTGTTTTGATGCTCCACTGGGACCTATGAAGATGGTCTTATCATCATAAGTCTAGTGTATGTTTGTTCAAGGTTCTTATGGAGTCTTTTGTCAAGTACTAGTGGAGTTGGGACCTGATTTTGATTAAGGTTTCTGCCTGGTTCTGATAGAGTTGGGACCTTGATCTGATAGAGGTTTATACCTGATTCTGATGAAAATTTGTAGAAGGTTCTTAAAAAGATTTTTTCCTGTTTGGATGGAGCTTTTGCCAGGTTCTGATGGAGTTTTGACTTGGTTCTTATAGACGTTTCTTCCTGGTTCTGATAGAGTTTGGATCTGGCTCTGATGGAGATCTGTATCTGGTTCTGATGGAAGTCTGTACCTGGTTATGTTGGATGATTCTCCTTGGCTCTGATAGAGTTTGGACCTGGTTCTGATACAGGTTTGTACCTGGTTCTGATGGAGATTTTTTACCTGGTACTGATGGAGCTTTTTGCAAGGTTCTGAAGGAGTTTGGACCTGGTTCTGATAGAAGGTTCCTGTTAGAAGGTCTAGCTGTTAGAACAGCAGTACATGCTGTTTAAGTACTCAACACAAATGGCCACCAGTAGTTGCCTCCTATGAAGATGGTCATAGAGTTAGGGGGTTGGGTAAGGTTTAGGCCATAGAAACGAATGAAAATGAATGGAAGTATATGCAAAGTCCTCAAAAAGATAGTAATCCTCAAAAGATAGTAATCAATGGATACGTGTGTGTGTGTGTGTGTGTGTGTACCCCGCTGGCAAAGAGTTAGTGGTAGGGTCAGGTTTAGGCCATAGAAATCAAGATAATGAAGGGAAGTCAATGGAAAGTCCTCACAAAGATAGTAATCCAGGAATGTGTGTGTGTGTGTCCCGCTGGCAAAGAGTTAGTGGTAGGGTCAGGTTTAGGCCATACAAATCAAGATAATGAAGGGAAGTCAATGGAAAGTCCTCACAAAGATAGTAATCCATGAATGTGTGTGTGTGTGTGTCCGAGGGTGAGACACGCAGAGAATAGAGGCAGAAAAAAAGACATAATCATATACAGACATAGATAGTAGGAGATACACATAGCTATTTATAGAACAGTGAGGAATGAATCAGCCAATCAGCAAAGAGTGTCAGTGTAACTTGACACCTGCAGCATTTCTAATGCAGCACCTCACTATCGTCTCCCCCTGGCCTGGGCTTTTAACATGGAGGCGCATGCTCCCGAACTACCGCCCATAACTCGGCTATCGACGTCATTCTTGGAACGATTTTCTCAGAATGGACAGGGGAACGAGATGGAGAATTCCTCCTGGTTTTGATGGAGTTTGGATCTGGTTCTGATGGAGTTTTTCTTTCCTTGTACTGATGGAGCTTTTTCCAGGTTCTGAAGGAGTTTGGACCTGGTTCTGATAGAAGGTTCCTCCTGGTTCTGATTGAGTTTGGACCTGGTTCTGATAGTGGGTGACTAACTGGTCCTGATACAGAATTCCTCCTGGTTCTGATGGAGTTTGTGTCCGGTTCTGATGGAGATTTGTTCCTGGTTCTGATGGAGTTTGGTTCTGGTTCTGATGGAGGGTTCATAACTGATTCTGATGGAGTTTGTGTCCGGTTCTGATGGAGATTTGTTCCTGGTTCTGCTGGAGTTTGGGACTGGTTCTGATGGAGGGTTCCTAACTGGTTCTGATGGAGTTTGTGTCCGGTTCTTGTGGAGATTTATTCCAGGTTCTGAAGGAGTATGGACCTGGTTCTGATAGAAGGTTTCTCCTGGTTCTGATTGAGTTTGGACCTGATTTGAATCTGGTTCTGATTGTGGGTGACTAACTGGTCCTGATACAGAATTCCTCCTGGTTCTGATGGAGTTTACGTCTGGTTCTGATGGAGGGTTCCTAACTGATTCTGATGGAGTTTGTGTCCGGTTCTGATGGAGATTTGTTCCTGGTTCTGCTGGAGTTTGGGACTGGTTCTGATGGAGGGTTCCTAACTGGTTCTGATGGAGTTTGGGTCCAGTTCTTGTGGAGATTTATTCCAGATTCTGAAGGAGTATGGACCTGGTTCTGATAGAAGGTTTCTCCTGGTTCTGATTGAGTTTGGACCTGATTTGAATCTGGTTCTGATAGTGGGTGACTAACTGGTCCTGATACAGAATTCCTCCTGGTTCTGATGGAGTTTACGTCTGGTTCTGATGGAGGGTTCCTAACTGGTTCTGATGGAGATTGGATCTGGTTCTGATGGAGTTTTTCTTTCCTTGTACTGATGGAGCTTTTTTGCCAGGTTGTGAAGGAGTTTGGACCTGGTTCTGATAGAAGGTCCCTCCTGGTTCTGATTGAGTTTGGACCTGATTTGAATCTGGTTCTGATAGTGGGTGACTAACTGGTCCTGATACAGAATTCCTCCTGGTTCTGATGGAGTTTACGTCTGGTTCTGATGGAGGGTTCCTAACTGGTTCTGATGGAGATTGGATCTGGTTCTGATGGAGTTTTTCTTTCCTTGTACTGATGGAGCTTTTTGCCAGGTTGTGAATTAGTTTGGACCTGGTTCTGATAGAAGGTTCCTCCTGGTTCTGATTGAGTATAGACCTGGTTCTGATAGTGGGTGAATAATTGGTCCTGATACAGAATTCCTCCTGGTTCTGATGGAGTTTGGGTCTGGTTCTGATGGAGGGTTCCTAACTGGTTCTGATGGAGTTTGTGTCCGGTTCTGATGGAGGGTTCCTAACTGGTTCTGATGGAGTTTGGGTCTGGTTCTGATGGTGATTTATTCCAGGTTCTGTTGCTTCTTGGAACTGGTTCTGATAGAGGTATCTTTCTGGTTCTGCCTGAGTTTGGACCTGGTTCTGATAGTGGGTGACTAACTGGTCCTGATGCAGAATTCCTCCTGGTTCTGATGGAGTTTGGGTCTGGTTCTGATGGAGGGTCCCTAACTGGTTCTGATGGAGTTTGGGTCCAGTTCTTGTGGAGATTTATTCCAGGTTCTGAAGGAGTTTGGACCTGGTTCTGATAGAAGGTTCCTCCTGATTCTGATTGAGTTTGGACCTGGTTCTGATAGTGGGTGACTAACTGGTCCTGATACAGAATTCCTCCTGGTTCTGATGGAGTTTGGGTCTGGTTCTGATGGAGGGTTCCTAACTGGTTCTGATGGAGTTTGTGTCCGGTTCTGATGGAGATTTGTTCCTGGTTCTGATAGACGTTTCTTTCTGGTTCTGATTGAGTTTGGACTTGGTTCTGATGGAGGGTCCCTAACTGGTTCTGATGGAGTTAGGGTCCAGTTCTTGTGGAGATTTATTCCAGGTTCTGAAGGAGTTTGGACATGGTTCTGATAGAATGTTCCTCCTGGTTCTGATGGAGTTTGGGTCTGGTTCTGATGGAGGGTTCCTAACTGGTTCTGATGGAGATTGGATCTGGTTCTGATGGAGTTTTTCTTTCCTTGTACTGATGGAGCTTTTTGCCAGGTTGTGAAGGAGTTTTGACCTGGTTCTGATAGAAGGTTCCTCCTGGTTCTGATTGAGTTTGGACCTGGTTCTGATAGTGGGTGACTAATTGGTGCTGATACAGAATTCCTCCTGGTTCTGATGGAGTTTGGGTCTGGTTCTGATGGAGGGTTCCTAACTTGTTCTGATGGAGTTTGTGTCCGGTTCTGATGGAGGGTTCCTAACTGGTTCTGATGGAGTTTGGGTCTGGTTCTGATGGTGATTTATTCCAGGTTCTGTTGCTTCTTGGAACTGGTTCTGATAGAGGTATCTTTCTGGTTCTGCCTGAGTTTGGACCTGGTTCTGATAGTGGGTGACTAACTGGTCCTGATGCAGAATTCCTCCTGGTTCTGATGGAGATTGGATCTGGTTCTGATGGAGGGTCCCTAACTGGTTCTGATGGAGTTTGGGTCCAGTTCTTGTGGAGATTTATTCCAGGTTCTGAAGGAGTTTGGACCTGGTTCTGATAGAAGGTTCCTCCTGGTTCTGATTGAGTTTGGACCTGGTTCTGATAGTGGGTGACTAACTGGTCCTGATGGAGTTTGTGTCCGGTTCTGATGGAGGGTTCCTAACTGGTTCTGATGGAGATTGGATCTGGTTCTGATGGAGTTTTTCTTTCCTTGTACTGATGGAGCTTTTTGCCAGGTTGTGAAGGAGTTTTGACCTGGTTCTGATAGAAGGTTCCTCCTGGTTCTGATTGAGTTTGGACCTGGTTCTGATAGTGGGTGACTAATTGGTCCTGATACAGAATTCCTCCTGGTTCTGATGGAGTTTGGGTCTGGTTCTGATGCAGGGTTCCTAACTGGTTCTGATGGAGTTTGTGTCCAGTTCTGATGGAGGGTTCCTTACTGGTTCTGATGGAGATTGGATCTGGTTCTGATAGAGGTTTCCTCCTGGTTCTGATTGAGTTTGGACTCGGTTCTGATGGAGGGTTCCTAACTGGTTCTGATGGAGTTTGTGTCCGGTTCTGATGGAGGGTTCCTAACTGGTACTGATGGAGATTGGATATGGTTCTGATGGAGTTTTTCTTTCCTTGAAATAACAAGAAACACAAAAACAAACAGGAAATTGCCTAAAAAGGCAATGTGTTCATCAGCTAAGAGAGAAGAGATGAGAAAGAGAAGCTAAATTGCTAACATTAGCATATTGGCTATCACTAGCATGAAGGCTGATATTAATTTACCCCATCTACTATTCAAAAACAATGTATAAGCTAAAATTAGCTAAAATGGCAATGCTAACTACCGCCTATATTCAAAAGTCTATGAAATTGCCCTTTAAAATTATTCACTCTTGTTCAGGTGTTGGAACAGCAGTAGAACCTGTTTAAGAAGCTGGCATCAAATTGGTCGCTGTTTTGATGCTCCACTGGGACCTATGAAGATGGTCTTATCATCATAAGTCTAGTGTATGTTTGTTCAAGGTTCTTATGGAGTCTTTTGTCAAGTACTAGTGGAGTTGGGACCTGATTTTGATTAAGGTTTCTGCCTGGTTCTGATAGAGTTGGGACCTTGATCTGATAGAGGTTTATACCTGATTCTGATGAAAATTTGTAGAAGGTTCTTAAAAAGATTTTTTCCTGTTTGGATGGAGCTTTTTGCCAGGTTCTGATGGAGTTTTGACTTGGTTCTTATAGACGTTTCTTCCTGGTTCTGATAGAGTTTGGATCTGGCTCTGATGGAGATCTGTATCTGGTTCTGATGGAAGTCTGTACCTGGTTATGTTGGATGATTCTCCTTGGCTCTGATAGAGTTTGGACCTGGTTCTGATACAGGTTTGTACCTGGTTCTGATGGAGATTTTTTACCTGGTACTGATGGAGCTTTTTGCAAGGTTCTGAAGGAGTTTGGACCTGGTTCTGATAGAAGGTTCCTGTTAGAAGGTCTAGCTGTTAGAACAGCAGTACATGCTGTTTAAGTACTCAACACAAAATGGCCACCAGTAGTTGCCTCCTATGAAGATGGTCATAGAGTTAGGGGGTTGGGTAAGGTTTAGGCCATAGAAACGAATGAAAATGAATGGAAGTATATGCAAAGTCCTCAAAAAGATAGTAATCCTCAAAAAGATAGTAATCAATGGATACGTGTGTGTGTGTGTGTGTGTGTACCCCGCTGGCAAAGAGTTAGTGGTAGGGTCAGGTTTAGGCCATAGAAATCAAGATAATGAAGGGAAGTCAATGGAAAGTCCTCACAAAGATAGTAATCCAGGAATGTGTGTGTGTGTGTCCCGCTGGCAAAGAGTTAGTGGTAGGGTCAGGTTTAGGCCATACAAATCAAGATAATGAAGGGAAGTCAATGGAAAGTCCTCACAAAGATAGTAATCCATGAATGTGTGTGTGTGTGTGTGTGTCCGAGGGTGAGACACGCAGAGAATAGAGGCAGAAACAAAGACATAATCATATACAGACATAGACAGTAGGAGATACACATAGCTATTTATAGAACAGTGAGGAATGAATCAGCCAATCAGCAAAGAGTGTCAGTGTAACTTGACACCTGCAGCATTTCTATTGCAGCACCTCACTATTGTCTCCCCCTGGCCTGGGCTTTTAACATGGAGGCGCATGCTCCCGAACTACCGCCCATAACTCGGAACCGTAAGGCTATCGACGTCATTCTTGGAACGATTTTCTCAGAATGGACAGGGGAACGAGATGGAGAATTCCTCCTGGTTTTGATGGAGTTTGGATCTGGTTCTGATGGAGTTTTTCTTTCCTTGTACTGATGGAGCTTTTTCCAGGTTCTGAAGGAGTTTGGACCTGGTTCTGATAGAAGGTTCCTCCTGGTTCTGATTGAGTTTGGACCTGGTTCTGATAGTGGGTGACTAACTGGTCCTGATACAGAATTCCTCCTGGTTCTGATGGAGTTTGTGTCCGGTTCTTGTGGAGATTTATTCCTGGTTCTGATGGAGTTTGGGTCTGGTTCTGATGGAGGGTTCCTAACTGGTTCTGATGGAGTTTGTGTCCGGTTCTGATGGAGATTTGTTCCTGGTTCTGCTGGAGTTTGGGACTGGTTCTGATGGAGGGTTCCTAACTGGTTCTGATGGAGTTTGTGTCCGGTTCTTGTGGAGATTTATTTCAGGTTCTGAAGGAGTATGGACCTGGTTCTGATAGAAGGTTTCTCCTGGTTCTGATTGAGTTTGGACCTGATTTGAATCTGGTTCTGATTGTGGGTGACTAACTGGTCCTGATACAGAATTCCTCCTGGTTCTGATGGAGTTTACGTCTGGTTCTGATGGAGGGTTCCTAACTGATTCTGATGGAGTTTGTGTCCGGTTCTGATGGAGATTTGTTCCTGGTTCTGCTGGAGTTTGGGACTGGTTCTGATGGAGGGTTCCTAACTGGTTCTGATGGAGTTTGGGTCCAGTTCTTGGGGAGATTTATTCCAGATTCTGAAGGAGTATGGACCTGGTTCTGATAGAAGGTTTCTCCTGGTTCTGATTGAGTTTGGACCTGATTTGAATCTGGTTCTGATAGTGGGTGACTAACTGGTCCTGATACAGAATTCCTCCTGGTTCTGATGGAGTTTACGTCTGGTTCTGATGGAGGGTTCCTAACTGGTTCTGATGGAGATTGGATCTGGTTCTGATGGAGTTTTTCTTTCCTTGTACTGATGGAGCTTTTTGCCAGGTTGTGAAGGAGTTTGGACCTGGTTCTGATAGAAGGTTCCTCCTGGTTCTGATTGAGTTTGGACCTGATTTGAATCTGGTTCTGATAGTGGGTGACTAACTGGTCCTGATACAGAATTCCTCCTGGTTCTGATGGAGTTTACGTCTGGTTCTGATGGAGGGTTCCTAACTGGTTCTGATGGAGATTGGATCTGGTTCTGATGGAGTTTTTCTTTCCTTGTACTGATGGAGCTTTTTGCCAGGTTGTGAATTAGTTTGGACCTGGTTCTGATAGAAGGTTCCTCCTGGTTCTGATTGAGTTTAGACCTGGTTCTGATAGTGGGTGAATAATTGGTCCTGATACAGAATTCCTCCTGGTTCTGATGGAGTTTGGGTCTGGTTCTGATGGAGGGTTCCTAACTGGTTCTGATGGAGTTTGTGTCCGGTTCTGATGGAGGGTTCCTAACTGGTTCTGATGGAGTTTGGGTCTGGTTCTGATGGTGATTTATTCCAGGTTCTGTTGCTTCTTGGAACTGGTTCTGATAGAGGTATCTTTCTGGTTCTGCCTGAGTTTGGACCTGGTTCTGATAGTGGGTGACTAACTGGTCCTGATGCAGAATTCCTCCTGGTTCTGATGGAGTTTGGGTCTGGTTCTGATGGAGGGTCCCTAACTGGTTCTGATGGAGTTTGGGTCCAGTTCTTGTGGAGATTTATTCCAGGTTCTGAAGGAGTTTGGACCTGGTTCTGATAGAAGGTTCCTCCTGATTCTGATTGAGTTTGGACCTGGTTCTGATAGTGGGTGACTAACTGGTCCTGATACAGAATTCCTCCTGGTTCTGATGGAGTTTGGGTCTGGTTCTGATGGAGGGTTCCTAACTGGTTCTGATGGAGTTTGTGTCCGGTTCTGATGGAGATTTGTTCCTGGTTCTGATAGACGTTTCTTCCTGGTTCTGATTGAGTTTGGACTTGGTTCTGGTGGAGGGTCCCTAACTGGTTCTGATGGAGTTTGGGTCCAGTTCTTGTTGAGATTTATTCCAGGTTCTGAAGGAGTTTGGACCTGGTTCTGATGGAGTTTGTGTCCGGTTCTGATGGAGGGTTCCTAACTGGTTCTGATGGAGATTGGATCTGGTTCTGATGGAGTTTTTCTTTCCTTGTACTGATGGAGCTTTTTGCCAGGTTGTGAAGGAGTTTTGACCTGGTTCTGATAGAAGGTTCCTCCTGGTTCTGATTGAGTTTGGACCTGGTTCTGATAGTGGGTGACTAATTGGTGCTGATACAGAATTCCTCCTGGTTCTGATGGAGTTTGGGTCTGGTTCTGATGGAGGGTTCCTAACTTGTTCTGATGGAGTTTGTGTCCGGTTCTGATGGAGGGTTCCTAACTGGTTCTGATGGAGTTTGGGTCTGGTTCTGATGGTGATTTATTCCAGGTTCTGTTGCTTCTTGGAACTGGTTCTGATAGAGGTATCTTTCTGGTTCTGCCTGAGTTTGGACCTGGTTCTGATAGTGGGTGACTAACTGGTCCTGATGCAGAATTCCTCCTGGTTCTGATGGAGTTTGGGTCTGGTTCTGATGGAGGGTCCCTAACTGGTTCTGATGGAGTTTGGGTCCAGTTCTTGTGGAGATTTATTCCAGGTTCTGAAGGAGTTTGGACCTGGTTCTGATAGAAGGTTCCTCCTGGTTCTGATTGAGTTTGGACCTGGTTCTGATAGTGGGTGACTAACTGGTCCTGATGGAGTTTGTGTCCGGTTCTGATGGAGGGTTCCTAACTGGTACTGATGGAGATTGGATCTGGTTCTGATGGAGTTTTTCTTTCCTTGTACTGATGGAGCTTTTGCCAGGTTGTGAAGGAGTTTTGACCTGGTTCTGATAGAAGGTTCCTCCTGGTTCTGATTGAGTTTGGACCTGGTTCTGATAGTGGGTGACTAATTGGTGCTGATACAGAATTCCTCCTGGTTCTGATGGAGTTTGGGTCTGGTTCTGATGCAGGGTTCCTAACTGGTTCTGATGGAGTTTGTGTCCAGTTCTGATGGAGGGTTCCTTACTGGTTCTGATGGAGATTGGATCTGGTTCTGATAGAGGTTTCCTCCTGGTTCTGATTGAGTTTGGACTCGGTTCTGATGGAGGGTTCCTAACTGGTTCTGATGGAGTTTGTGTCCGGTTCTGATGGAGGGTTCCTAACTGGTACTGATGGAGCTTTTTGCCAGGTTGTGAATTAGTTTGGACCTGGTTCTGATAGAAGGTTCCTCCTGGTTCTGATTGAGTTTAGACCTGGTTCTGATAGTGGGTGAATAATTGGTCCTGATACAGAATTCCTCCTGGTTCTGATGGAGTTTGGGTCTGGTTCTGATGCAGGGTTCCTAACTGGTTCTGATGGAGTTTGTGTCCAGTTCTGATGGAGGGTTCCTTACTGGTTCTGATGGAGATTGGATCTGGTTCTGATAGAGGTTTCCTCCTGGTTCTGATGGAGTTTGGGTCTGGTTCTGATGGAGGGTTCCTAACTGGTTCTGATGGAGTTTGTGTCCGGTTCTGATGGAGGGTTCCTAACTGGTTCTGATGGAGTTTGGGTCTGGTTCTGATGGTGATTTATTCCAGGTTCTGTTGCTTCTTGGAACTGGTTCTGATAGAGGTATCTTTCTGGTTCTGCTTGAGTTTGGACCTGGTTCTGATAGTGGGTGACTAACTGGTCCTGATGCAGAATTCCTCCTGGTTCTGATGGAGTTTGGGTCTGGTTCTGATGGAGGGTCCCTAACTGGTTCTGATGGAGTTTGGGTCCAGTTCTTGTGGAGATTTATTCCAGGTTCTGAAGGAGTTTGGACCTGGTTCTGATAGAAGGTTCCTCCTGATTCTGATTGAGTTTGGACCTGGTTCTGATAGTGGGTGACTAACTGGTCCTGATACAGAATTCCTCCTGGTTCTGATGGAGTTTGGGTCTGGTTCTGATGGAGGGTTCCTAACTGGTTCTGATGGAGTTTGTGTCCGGTTCTGATGGAGATTTGTTCCTGGTTCTGATAGACGTTTCTTTCTGGTTCTGATTGAGTTTGGACTTGGTTCTGATGGAGGGTCCCTAACTGGTTCTGATGGAGTTAGGGTCCAGTTCTTGTGGAGATTTATTCCAGGTTCTGAAGGAGTTTGGACCTGGTTCTGATAGAAGGTTCCTCCTGGTTCTGATGGAGTTTGGGTCTGGTTCTGATGGAGGGTTCCTAACTGGTTCTGATGGAGATTGGATCTGGTTCTGATGGAGTTTTTCTTTCCTTGTACTGATGGAGCTTTTTGCCAGGTTGTGAAGGAGTTTTGACCTGGTTCTGATAGAAGGTTCCTCCTGGTTCTGATTGAGTTTGGACCTGGTTCTGATAGTGGGTGACTAATTGGTGCTGATACAGAATTCCTCCTGGTTCTGATGGAGTTTGGGTCTGGTTCTGATGGAGGGTTCCTAACTGGTTCTGATGGAGTTTGTGTCCGGTTCTGATGGAGGGTTCCTAACTGGTTCTGATGGAGTTTGGGTCTGGTTCTGATGGTGATTTATTCCAGGTTCTGTTGCTTCTTGGAACTGGTTCTGATAGAGGTATCTTTCTGGTTCTGCCTGAGTTTGGACCTGGTTCTGATAGTGGGTGACTAACTGGTCCTGATGCAGAATTCCTCCTGGTTCTGATGGAGTTTGGGTCTGGTTCTGATGGAGGGTCCCTAACTGGTTCTGATGGAGTTTGGGTCCAGTTCTTGTGGAGATTTATTCCAGGTTCTGAAGGAGTTTGGACCTGGTTCTGATAGAAGGTTCCTCCTGGTTCTGATTGAGTTTGGACCTGGTTCTGATAGTGGGTGATTAACTGGTCCTGATGGAGTTTGTGTCCGGTTCTGATGGAGGGTTCCTAACTGGTACTGATGGAGATTGGATCTGGTTCTGATGGAGTTTTTCTTTCCTTGTACTGATGGAGCTTTTTGCCAGGTTGTGAAGGAGTTTTGACCTGGTTCTGATAGAAGGTTCCTCCTGGTTCTGATTGAGTTTGGACCTGGTTCTGATAGTGGGTGACTAATTGGTGCTGATACAGAATTCCTCCTGGTTCTGATGGAGTTTGGGTCTGGTTCTGATGCAGGGTTCCTAACTGGTTCTGATGGAGTTTGTGTCCAGTTCTGATGGAGGGTTCCTTACTGGTTCTGATGGAGATTGGATCTGGTTCTGATAGAGGTTTCCTCCTGGTTCTGATTGAGTTTGGACTCGGTTCTGATGGAGGGTTCCTAACTGGTTCTGATGGAGTTTGTGTCCGGTTCTGATGGAGGGTTCCTAACTGGTACTGATGGAGATTGGATATGGTTCTGATGGAGTTTTTCTTTCCTTGAAATAACAAGAAACACAAAAACAAACAGGAAATTGCCTAAAAAGGCAATGTGTTCATCAGCTAAGAGAGAAGAGATGAGAAAGAGAAGCTAAATTGCTAACATTAGCATATTGGCTATCACTAGCATGAAGGCTGATATTAATTTACCCCATCTACTATTCAAAAACAATGTATAAGCTAAAATTAGCTAAAATGGCAATGCTAACTACCGCCTATATTCAAAAGTCTATGAAATTGCCCTTTAAAATTATTCACTCTTGTTCAGGTGTTGGAACAGCAGTAGAACCTGTTTAAGAAGCTGGCATCAAATTGGTCGCTGTTTTGATGCTCCACTGGGACCTATGAAGATGGTCTTATCATCATAAGTCTAGTGTATGTTTGTTCAAGGTTCTTATGGAGTCTTTTGTCAAGTACTAGTGGAGTTGGGACCTGATTTTGATTAAGGTTTCTGCCTGGTTCTGATAGAGTTGGGACCTTGATCTGATAGAGGTTTATACCTGATTCTGATGAAAATTTGTAGAAGGTTCTTAAAAAGATTTTTTCCTGTTTGGATGGAGCTTTTTGCCAGGTTCTGATGAAGTTTTGACTTGGTTCTTATATACGTTTCTTCCTGGTTCTGATAGAGTTTGGATCTGGCTCTGATGGAGATCTGTATCTGGTTCTGATGGAAGTCTGTACCTGGTTATGTTGGATGATTCTCCTTGGCTCTGATAGAGTTTGGACCTGGTTCTGATACAGGTTTGTACCTGGTTCTGATGGAGATTTTTTACCTGGTACTGATGGAGCTTTTTGCAAGGTTCTGAAGGAGTTTGGACCTGGTTCTGATAGAAGGTTCCTGTTAGAAGGTCTAGCTGTTAGAACAGCAGTACATGCTGTTTAAGTACTCAACACAAAATGGCCACCAGTAGTTGCCTCCTATGAAGATGGTCATAGAGTTAGGGGGTTGGTTAAGGTTTAGGCCATAGAAACGAATGAAAATGAATGGAAGTATATGCAAAGTCCTCAAAAAGATAGTAATCCTCAAAAAGATAGTAATCAATGGATACGTGTGTGTGTGTGTGTGTGTACCCCGCTGGCAAAGAGTTAGTGGTAGGGTCAGGTTTAGGCCATAGAAATCAAGATAATGAAGGGAAGTCAATGGAAAGTCCTCACAAAGATAGTAATCCAGGAATGTGTGTGTGTGTGTGTCCCGCTGGCAAAGAGTTAGTGGTAGGGTCAGGTTTAGGCCATACAAATCAAGATAATGAAGGGAAGTCAATGGAAAGTCCTCACAAAGATAGTAATCCATGAATGTGTGTGTGTGTGTGTGTGTCCGAGGGTGAGACACGCAGAGAATAGAGGCAGAAACAAAGACATAATCATATACAGACATAGACAGTAGGAGATACACATAGCTATTTATAGAACAGTGAGGAATGAATCAGCCAATCAGCAAAGAGTGTCAGTGTAACTTGACACCTGCAGCATTTCTAATGCAGCACCTCACTATCGTCTCCCCCTGGCCTGGGCTTTTAACATGGAGGCGCATGCTCCCGAACTACCGCCCATAACTCGGAAACCGTAAGGGCTATCGACGTCATTCTTGGAACGATTTTCTCAGAATGGACTTGGGAACGAGATGGAGAATTCCTCCTGGTTTTGATGGAGTTTGGATCTGGTTCTGATGGAGTTTTTCTTTCCTTGTACTGATGGAGCTTTTTCCAGGTTCTGAAGGAGTTTGGACCTGGTTCTGATAGAAGGTTCCTCCTGGTTCTGATTGAGTTTGGACCTGGTTCTGATAGTGGGTGACTAACTGGTCCTGATACAGAATTCCTCCTGGTTCTGATGGAGTTTGTGTCCGGTTCTGATGGAGATTTGTTCCTGGTTCTGATGGAGTTTGGGTCTGGTTCTGATGGAGGGTTCCTAACTGATTCTGATGGAGTTTGTGTCCGGTTCTGATGGAGATTTGTTCCTGGTTCTGCTGGAGTTTGGGACTGGTTCTGATGGAGGGTTCCTAACTGGTTCTGATGGAGTTTGGGTCCGGTTCTTGTGGAGATTTATTCCAGGTTCTGAAGGAGTATGGACCTGGTTCTGATGGAAGGTTTCTCCTGGTTCTGATTGAGTTTGGACCTGATTTGAATCTGGTTCTGATTGTGGGTGACTAACTGGTCCTGATACAGAATTCCTCCTGGTTCTGATGGAGTTTACGTCTGGTTCTGATGGAGGGTTCCTAACTGATTCTGATGGAGTTTGTGTCCGGTTCTGATGGAGATTTGTTCCTGGTTCTGCTGGAGTTTGGGACTGGTTCTGATGGAGGGTTCCTAACTGGTTCTGATGGAGTTTGTGTCCAGTTCTTGTGGAGATTTATTCCAGATTCTGAAGGAGTATGGACCTGGTTCTGATAGTGGGTGACTAACTGGTCCTGATGCAGAATTCCTCCTGGTTCTGATGGAGTTTGGGTCTGGTTCTGATGGAGGGTCCCTAACTGGTTCTGATGGAGTTTGGGTCCAGTTCTTGTGGAGATTTATTCCAGGTTCTGAAGGAGTTTGGACCTGGTTCTGATAGAAGGTTCCTCCTGGTTCTGATTTAGATTGGACCTGGTTCTGATAGTGGGTGACTAACTGGTCCTGATACAGAATTCCTCCTGGTTCTGATGGAGTTTGGGTCTGGTTCTGATGGAGGGTTCCTAACTGGTTCTGATGGAGTTTGTGTCCGGTTCTGATGGAGATTTGTTCCTGGTTCTGATAGACGTTTCCTTCTGGTTCTGATTGAGTTTGGACTTGGTTCTGATGGAGGGTCCCTAACTGGTTCTGATGGAGTTAGGGTCCAGTTCTTGTGGAGATTTATTCCAGGTTCTGAAGGAGTTTGGACATGGTTCTGATAGAAGGTTCCTCCTGGTTTTGATGGTGTTTGGGTCTGGTTCTGATGGAGGGTTCCTAACTGGTTCTGATGGAGATTGGATCTGGTTCTGATGGAGTTTTTCTTTCCTTGTACTGATGGAGCTTTTTGCCAGGTTGTGAAGGAGTTTGGACCTGGTTCTGATAGAAGGTTCCTCCTGGTTCTGATTGAGTTTGGACCTGGTTCTGATAGTGGGTGACTAATTGGTGCTGATACAGAATTTCTCCTGGCTCTGATGGAGTTTGGGTCTGGTTCTGATGCAGGGTTCCTAACTGGTTCTGATGGAGTTTGTGTCCAGTTCTGATGGAGGGTTCCTAACTGGTTCTGATGGAGATTGGATCTGGTTCTGATAGAGGTTTCCTCCTGGTTCTGATTGAGTTTGGACTTGGTTCTGATGGAGGGTTCCTAACTGGTTCTGATGGAGTTTGTGTCCGGTTCTGATGGAGGGTTCCTAACTGGTTCTGATGGAGATTGGATCTGGTTCTGATGGAGATTTATTCCAGGTTCTGTTGCTTCTTGGAACTGGTTCTGATAGTGGTATCTTTCTGGTTCTGCCTGAGTTTGGACCTGGTTCTGATAGTGGGTGACTAACTGGTCCTGATGCAGAATTCCTCCTGGTTCTGATGGAGTTTGGGTCTGGTTCTGATGGAGGGTCCCTAACTGGTTCTGATGGAGTTTGGGTCCAGTTCTTGTGGAGATTTATTCCAGGTTCTGAAGGAGTTTGGACCTGGTTCTGATAGAAGGTTCCTCCTGGTTCTGATTTAGTTTGGACCTGGTTCTGATAGTGGGTGACTAACTGGTCCTGATACAGAATTCCTCCTGGTTCTGATGGAGTTTGGGTCTGGTTCTGATGGAGGGTTCCTAACTGGTTCTGATGGAGTTTGTGTCCGGTTCTGATGGAGATTTGTTCCTGGTTCTGATAGAAGGTTCCTCCTGGTTCTGATGGAGTTTGGGTCTGGTTCTGATGGAGGGTTCCTAACTGGTTCTGATGGAGATTGGATCTGGTTCTGATGGAGTTTTTCTTTCCTTGTACTGATGGAGCTTTTTGCCAGGTTGTGAAGGAGTTTGGACCTGGTTCTGATAGAAGGTTCCTCCTGGTTCTGATTGAGTTTGGACCTGGTTCTGATAGTGGGTGAATAATTGGTCCTGATACAGAATTCCTCCTGGTTCTGATTGAGTTTGGACTTGGTTCTGATGGAGGGTTCCTAACTGGTTCTGATGGAGTTTGTGTCCGGTTCTGATGGAGGGTTCCTAACTGGTTCTGATGGAGATTGGATCTGGTTCTGATGGAGTTTTTCTTTCCTTGTACTGATGGAGCTTTTTGCCAGGTTGTGAAGGAGTTTGGACCTGGTTCTGATAGAAGGTTCCTCCTGGTTCTGATTGAGTTTGGACCTGATTTGAATCTGGTTCTGATAGTGGGTGACTAACTGGTCCTGATACAGAATTCCTCCTGGTTCTGATGGAGTTTACGTCTGGTTCTGATGGAGGGTTCCTAACTGGTTCTGATGGAGATTGGATCTGGTTCTGATGGAGTTTTTCTTTCCTTGTACTGATGGAGCTTTTTGCCAGGTTGTGAATTAGTTTGGACCTGGTTCTGATAGAAGGTTCCTCCTGGTTCTGATTGAGTTTGGACCTGGTTCTGATAGTGGGTGAATAATTGGTCCTGATACAGAATTCCTCCTGGTTCTGATGGAGTTTGGGTCTGGTTCTGATGGAGGGTTCCTAACTGGTTCTGATGGAGTTTGTGCCCGGTTCTGATGGAGGGTTCCTAACTGGTTCTGATGGAGTTTGGGTCTGGTTCTGATGGAGATTTATTCCAGGTTCTGTTGCTTCTTGGAACTGGTTCTGATAGATTTATCTTTCTGGTTCTGCCTGAGTTTGGAACTGGTTCTGATAGTGGGTGACTAACTGGTCCTGATGCAGAATTCCTCCTGGTTCTGATGGAGTTTGGGTCTGGTTCTGATGGAGGGTCCCTAACTGGTTCTGATGGAGTTTGGGTCCAGTTCTTGTGGAGATTTATTCCAGGTTCTGAAGGAGTTTGGACCTGGTTCTGATAGAAGGTTCCTCCTGGTTCTGATTGAGTTTGGATCTGGTTCTGATAGTGGGTGACTAACTGGTCCTGATACAGAATTCCTCCTGGTTCTGATGGAGTTTGGGTCTGGTTCTGATGGAGGGTTCCTAACTGGTTCTGATGGAGTTTGTGTCCGGTTCTGATGGAGATTTGTTCCTGGTTCTGATAGACGTTTCCTTCTGGTTCTGATTGAGTTTGGACTTGGTTCTGATGGAGGGTTCCTAACTGGTTCTGATGGAGTTTGTGTCCGGTTCTGATGGAGGGTTCCTAACTGGTACTGATGGAGATTGGATATGGTTCTGATGGAGTTTTTCTTTCCTTGAAATAACAAGAAACACAAAAACAAACAGGAAATTGCCTAAAAAGGCAATGTGTTCATCAGCTAAGAGAGAAGAGATGAGAAAGAGAAGCTAAATTGCTAACATTAGCATATTGGCTATCACTAGCATGAAGGCTGATATTAATTTACCCCATCTACTATTCAAAAACAATGTATAAGCTAAAATTAGCTAAAATGGCAATGCTAACTACCGCCTATATTCAAAAGTCTATGAAATTGCCCTTTAAAATTATTCACTCTTGTTCAGGTGTTGGAACAGCAGTAGAACCTGTTTAAGAAGCTGGCATCAAATTGGTCGCTGTTTTGATGCTCCACTGGGACCTATGAAGATGGTCTTATCATCATAAGTCTAGTGTATGTTTGTTCAAGGTTCTTATGGAGTCTTTTGTCAAGTACTAGTGGAGTTGGGACCTGATTTTGATTAAGGTTTCTGCCTGGTTCTGATAGAGTTGGGACCTTGATCTGATAGAGGTTTATACCTGATTCTGATGAAAATTTGTAGAAGGTTCTTAAAAAGATTTTTTCCTGTTTGGATGGAGCTTTTTGCCAGGTTCTGATGGAGTTTTGACTTGGTTCTTATATACGTTTCTTCCTGGTTCTGATAGAGTTTGGATCTGGCTCTGATGGAGATCTGTATCTGGTTCTGATGGAAGTCTGTACCTGGTTATGTTGGATGATTCTCCTTGGCTCTGATAGAGTTTGGACCTGGTTCTGATACAGGTTTGTACCTGGTTCTGATGGAGATTTTTTACCTGGTACTGATGGAGCTTTTTGCAAGGTTCTGAAGGAGTTTGGACCTGGTTCTGATAGAAGGTTCCTGTTAGAAGGTCTAGCTGTTAGAACAGCAGTACATGCTGTTTAAGTACTCAACACAAAATGGCCACCAGTAGTTGCCTCCTATGAAGATGGTCATAGAGTTAGGGGGTTGGGTAAGGTTTAGGCCATAGAAACGAATGAAAATGAATGGAAGTATATGCAAAGTCCTCAAAAAGATAGTAATCCTCAAAAAGATAGTAATCAATGGATACGTGTGTGTGTGTGTGTGTGTGTACCCCGCTGGCAAAGAGTTAGTGGTAGGGTCAGGTTTAGGCCATAGAAATCAAGATAATGAAGGGAAGTCAATGGAAAGTCCTCACAAAGATAGTAATCCAAGAATGTGTGTGTGTGTGTCCCGCTGGCAAAGAGTTAGTGGTAGGGTCAGGTTTAGGCCATACAAATCAAGATAATGAAGGGAAGTCAATGGAAAGTCCTCACAAAGATAGTAATCCATGAATGTGTGTGTGTGTGTGTCCGAGGGTGAGACACGCAGAGAATAGAGGCAGAAACAAAGACATAATCATATACAGACATAGACAGTAGGAGATACACATAGCTATTTATAGAACAGTGAGGAATGAATCAGCCAATCAGCAAAGAGTGTCAGTGTAACTTGACACCTGCAGCATTTCTAATGCAGCACCTCACTATCGTCTCCCCCTGGCCTGGGCTTTTAACATGGAGGCGCATGCTCCCGAACTACCGCCCATAACTCGGCTATCGACGTCATTCTTGGAACGATTTTCTCAGAATGGACAGGGGAACGAGATGGAGAATTCCTCCTGGTTTTGATGGAGTTTGGATCTGGTTCTGATGGAGTTTTTCTTTCCTTGTACTGATGGAGCTTTTTCCAGGTTCTGAAGGAGTTTGGACCTGGTTCTGATAGAAGGTTCCTCCTGGTTCTGATTGAGTTTGGACCTGGTTCTGATAGTGGGTGACTAACTGGTCCTGATACAGAATTCCTCCTGGTTCTGATGGAGTTTGTGTCCGGTTCTGATGGAGATTTGTTCCTGGTTCTGATGGAGTTTGGGTCTCGTTCTGATGGAGGGTTCCTAACTGATTCTGATGGAGTTTGTGTCCGGTTCTGATGGAGATTTGTTCCTGGTTCTGCTGGAGTTTGGGACTGGTTCTGATGGAGGGTTCCTAACTGGTTCTGATGGAGTTTGTGTCCGGTTCTTGTGGAGATTTATTCCAGGTTCTGAAGGAGTATGGACCTGGTTCTGATAGAAGGTTTCTCCTGGTTCTGATTGAGTTTGGACCTGATTTGAATCTGGTTCTGATTGTGGGTGACTAACTGGTCCTGATACAGAATTCCTCCTGGTTCTGATGGAGTTTGGGTCTGGTTCTGATGGAGGGTTCCTAACTGGTTCTGATGGAGTTTGTGTCCGGTTCTGATGGAGATTTGTTCCTGGTTCTGATAGAAGGTTCCTCCTGGTTCTGATGGAGTTTGGGTCTGGTTCTGATGGAGGGTTCCTAACTGGTTCTGATGGAGATTGGATCTGGTTCTGATGGAGTTTTTCTTTCCTTGTACTGATGGAGCTTTTTGCCAGGTTGTGAAGGAGTTTGGACCTGGTTCTGATAGAAGGTTCCTCCTGGTTCTGATTGAGTTTGGACCTGGTTCTGATAGTGGGTGACTAACTGGTCCTGATACAGAATTCCTCCTGGTTCTGATGGAGGATTCCTAACTGGTTCTGATGGAGTTTGTGTCCGGTTCTGATGGAGGGTTCCTAACTGGTTCTGATGGAGATTGGATCTGCTTCTGATGGAGTTTTTCTTTCCTTGTACCGATGGAGCTTTTTGCCAGGTTGTGAAGGAGTTTGGACCTGGTTCTGATAGAAGGTTCCTCCTGGTTCTGATTGAGTTTGGACCTGGTTCTGATAGTGGGTGACTAACTGGTCCTGATACAGAATTCCTCCTGGTTCTGATGGAGTTTACGTCTGGTTCTGATGGAGGGTTCCTAACTGGTTCTGATGGAGATTGGATCTGGTTCTGATGGAGTTTTTCTTTCCTTGTACTGATGGAGCTTTTTGCCAGGTTGTGAATTAGTTTGGACCTGGTTCTGATAGAAGGTTCCTCCTGGTTCTGATTGAGTTTGGACCTGGTTCTGATAGTGGGTGAATAATTGGTCCTGATACAGAATTCCTCCTGGTTCTGATGGAGTTTGGGTCTGGTTCTGATGGAGGGTTCCTAACTGGTTCTGATGGAGTTTGTGTCCGGTTCTGATGGAGGGTTCCTAACTGGTTCTGATGGAGTTTGGGTCTGGTTCTGATGGAGATTTATTCCAGGTTCTGTTGCTTCTTGGAACTGGTTCTGATAGATTTATCTTTCTGGTTCTGCCTGAGTTTGGAACTGGTTCTGATAGTGGGTGACTAACTGGTCCTGATGCAGAATTCCTCCTGGTTCTGATGGAGTTTGGGTCTGGTTCTGATGGAGGGTCCCTAACTGGTTCTGATGGAGTTTGGGTCCAGTTCTTGTGGAGATTTATTCCAGGTTCTGAAGGAGTTTGGACCTGGTTCTGATAGAAGGTTCCTCCTGGTTCTGATTGAGTTTGGATCTGGTTCTGATAGTGGGTGACTAACTGGTCCTGATACAGAATTCCTCCTGGTTCTGATGGAGTTTGGGTCTGGTTCTGATGGAGGGTTCCTAACTGGTTCTGATGGAGTTTGTGTCCGGTTCTGATGGAGATTTGTTCCTGGTTCTGATAGACGTTTCCTTCTGGTTCTGATTGAGTTTGGGTCTGGTTCTGATGGAGGGTTCCTAACTGGTTCTGATGGAGTTTGTGTCCGGTTCTGATGTAGGGTTCCTAACTGGTACTGATGGAGATTGGATATGGTTCTGATGGAGTTTTTCTTTCCTTGAAATAACAAGAAACACAAAAACAAACAGGAAATTGCCTAAAAAGGCAATGTGTTCATCAGCTAAGAGAGAAGAGATGAGAAAGAGAAGCTAAATTGCTAACATTAGCATATTGGCTATCACTAGCATGAAGGCTGATATTAATTTACCCCATCTACTATTCAAAAACAATGTATAAGCTAAAATTAGCTAAAATGGCAATGCTAACTACCGCCTATATTCAAAAGTCTATGAAATTGCCCTTTAAAATTATTCACTCTTGTTCAGGTGTTGGAACAGCAGTAGAACCTGTTTAAGAAGCTGGCATCAAATTGGTCGCTGTTTTGATGCTCCACTGGGACCTATGAAGATGGTCTTATCATCATAAGTCTAGTGTATGTTTGTTCAAGGTTCTTATGGAGTCTTTTGTCAAGTACTAGTGGAGTTGGGACCTGATTTTGATTAAGGTTTCTGCCTGGTTCTGATAGAGTTGGGACCTTGATCTGATAGAGGTTTATACCTGATTCTGATGAAAATTTGTAGAAGGTTCTTAAAAAGATTTTTTCCTGTTTGGATGGAGCTTTTTGCCAGGTTCTGATGGAGTTTTGACTTGGTTCTTATATACGTTTCTTCCTGGTTCTGATAGAGTTTGGATCTGGCTCTGATGGAGATCTGTATCTGGTTCTGATGGAAGTCTGTACCTGGTTATGTTGGATGATTCTCCTTGGCTCTGATAGAGTTTGGACCTGGTTCTGATACAGGTTTGTACCTGGTTCTGATGGAGATTTTTTACCTGGTACTGATGGAGCTTTTTGCAAGGTTCTGAAGGAGTTTGGACCTGGTTCTGATAGAAGGTTCCTGTTAGAAGGTCTAGCTGTTAGAACAGCAGTACATGCTGTTTAAGTACTCAACACAAAATGGCCACCAGTAGTTGCCTCCTATGAAGATGGTCATAGAGTTAGGGGGTTGGGTAAGGTTTAGGCCATAGAAACGAATGAAAATGAATGGAAGTATATGCAAAGTCCTCAAAAAGATAGTAATCCTCAAAAAGATAGTAATCAATGGATACGTGTGTGTGTGTGTGTGTGTGTACCCCGCTGGCAAAGAGTTAGTGGTAGGGTCAGGTTTAGGCCATAGAAATCAAGATAATGAAGGGAAGTCAATGGAAAGTCCTCACAAAGATAGTAATCCAGGAATGTGTGTGTGTGTGTCCCGCTGGCAAAGAGTTAGTGGTAGGGTCAGGTTTAGGCCATACAAATCAAGATAATGAAGGGAAGTCAATGGAAAGTCCTCACAAAGATAGTAATCCATGAATGTGTGTGTGTGTGTGTCCGAGGGTGAGACACGCAGAGAATAGAGGCAGAAAAAAAGACATAATCATATACAGACATAGACAGTAGGAGATACACATAGCTATTTATAGAACAGTGAGGAATGAATCAGCCAATCAGCAAAGAGTGTCAGTGTAACTTGACACCTGCAGCATTTCTATTGCAGCACCTCACTATCGTCTCCCCCTGGCCTGGGCTTTTAACATGGAGGCGCATGCTCCCGAACTACCGCCCATAACTCGGCTATCGACGTCATTCTTGGAACGATTTTCTCAGAATGGACAGGGGAACGAGATGGAGAATTCCTCCTGGTTCTGATGGAGATTGGATCTGGTTCTGATGGAGTTTTTCTTTCCTTGTACTGATGGAGCTTTTTCCAGGTTCTGAAGGAGTTTGGACCTGGTTCTGGTAGAAGGTTCCTCCTGGTTCTGATTGAGTTTGGACCTGGTTCTGATAGTGGGTGACTAACTGGTCCTGATACAGAATTCCTCCTGGTTCTGATGGAGTTTGTGTCCGGTTCTGATGGAGATTTGTTCCTGGTTCTGCTGGAGTTTGGGTCTGGTTCTGATGGAGGGTTCCTAACTGATTCTGATGGAGTTTGTGTCCGGTTCTGATGGAGATTTGTTCCTGGTTCTGCTGGAGTTTGGGACTGGTTCTGATGGAGGGTTCCTAACTGGTTCTGATGGAGTTTGTGTCCGGTTCTTGTGGAGATTTATTCCAGGTTCTGAAGGAGTATGGACCTGGTTCTGATAGAAGGTTTCTCCTGGTTCTGATTGAGTTTGGACCTGATTTGAATCTGGTTCTGATTGTGGGTGACTAACTGGTCCTGATACAGAATTCCTCCTGGTTCTGATGGAGTTTACGTCTGGTTCTGATGGAGGGTTCCTAACTGATTCTGATGGAGTTTGTGTCCGGTTCTGATGGAGATTTGTTCCTGGTTCTGCTGGAGTTTGGGACTGGTTCTGATGGAGGGTTCCTAACTGGTTCTGATGGAGTTTGGGTCCAGTTCTTGTGGAGATTTATTCCAGATTCTGAAGGAGTATGGACCTGGTTCTGATAGAAGGTTTCTCCTGGTTCTGATTGAGTTTGGACCTGATTTGAATCTGGTTCTGATAGTGGGTGACTAACTGGTCCTGATACAGAATTCCTCCTGGTTCTGATGGAGTTTACGTCTGGTTCTGATGGAGGGTTCCTAACTGGTTCTGATGGAGATTGGATCTGGTTCTGATGGAGTTTTTCTTTCCTTGTACTGATGGAGCTTTTTGCCAGGTTGTGAAGGAGTTTGGACCTGGTTCTGATTGAGTTTGGACCTGATTTGAATCTGGTTCTGATAGTGGGTGACTAACTGGTCCTGATACAGAATTCCTCCTGGTTCTGATGGAGTTTACGTCTGGTTCTGATGGAGGGTTCCTAACTGGTTCTGATGGAGATTGGATCTGGTTCTGATGGAGTTTTTCTTTCCTTGTACTGATGGAGCTTTTTGCCAGGTTGTGAATTAGTTTGGACCTGGTTCTGATAGAAGGTTCCTCCTGGTTCTGATTGAGTTTAGACCTGGTTCTGATAGTGGGTGAATAATTGGTCCTGATACAGAATTCCTCCTGGTTCTGATGGAGTTTGGGTCTGGTTCTGATGGAGGGTTCCTAACTGGTTCTGATGGAGTTTGTGTCCGGTTCTGATGGAGGGTTCCTAACTGGTTCTGATGGAGTTTGGGTCTGGTTCTGATGGTGATTTATTCCAGGTTCTGTTGCTTCTTGGAACTGGTTCTGATAGAGGTATCTTTCTGGTTCTGCCTGAGTTTGGACCTGGTTCTGATAGTGGGTGACTAACTGGTCCTGATGCAGAATTCCTCCTGGTTCTGATGGAGTTTGGGTCTGGTTCTGATGGAGGGTCCCTAACTGGTTCTGATGGAGTTTGGGTCCAGTTCTTGTGGAGATTTATTCCAGGTTCTGAAGGAGTTTGGACATGGTTCTGATAGAAGGTTCCTCCTGGTTCTGATTGAGTTTGGACCTGGTTCTGATAGTGGGTGACTAACTGGTCCTGATACAGAATTCCTCCTGGTTCTGATGGAGTTTGGGTCTGGTTCTGATGGAGGGTTCCTAACTGGTTCTGATGGAGTTTGTGTCCGGTTCTGATGGAGATTTGTTCCTGGTTCTGATAGACGTTTCTTTCTGGTTCTGATTGAGTTTGGACTTGGTTCTGATGGAGGGTCCCTAACTGGTTCTGATGGAGTTAGGGTCCAGTTCTTGTGGAGATTTATTCCAGGTTCTGAAGGAGTTTGGACATGGTTCTGATAGAAGGTTCCTCCTGGTTCTGATGGAGTTTGGGTCTGGTTCTGATGGAGGGTTCCTAACTGGTTCTGATGGAGATTGGATCTGGTTCTGATGGAGTTTTTCTTTCCTTGTACTGATGGAGCTTTTTGCCAGGTTGTGAAGGAGTTTTGACCTGGTTCTGATAGAAGGTTCCTCCTGGTTCTGATTGAGTTTGGACCTGGTTCTGATAGTGGGTGACTAATTGGTGCTGATACAGAATTCCTCCTGGTTCTGATGGAGTTTGGGTCTGGTTCTGATGGAGGGTTCCTAACTTGTTCTGATGGAGTTTGTGTCCGGTTCTGATGGAGGGTTCCTAACTGGTTCTGATGGAGTTTGGGTCTGGTTCTGATGGTGATTTATTCCAGGTTCTGTTGCTTCTTGGAACTGGTTCTGATAGAGGTATCTTTCTGGTTCTGCCTGAGTTTGGACCTGGTTCTGATAGTGGGTGACTAACTGGTCCTGATGCAGAATTCCTCCTGGTTCTGATGGAGTTTGGGTCTGGTTCTGATGGAGGGTCCCTAACTGGTTCTGATGGAGTTTGGGTCCAGTTCTTGTGGAGATTTATTCCAGGTTCTGAAGGAGTTTGGACCTGGTTCTGATAGAAGGTTCCTCCTGGTTCTGATTGAGTTTGGACCTGGTTCTGATAGTGGGTGACTAACTGGTCCTGATACAGAATTCCTCCTGGTTCTGATGGAGTTTGGGTCTGGTTCTGATGGAGGGTTCCTAACTGGTTCTGATGGAGTTTGTGTCCGGTTCTGATGGAGATTTGTTCCTGGTTCTGATAGACGTTTCTTTCTGGTTCTGATTGAGTTTGGACTTGGTTCTGATGGAGGGTCCCTAACTGGTTCTGATGGAGTTAGGGTCCAGTTCTTGTGGAGATTTATTCCAGGTTCTGAAGGAGTTTGGACATGGTTCTGATAGAAGGTTCCTCCTGGTTCTGATGGAGTTTGGGTCTGGTTCTGATGGAGGGTTCCTAACTGGTTCTGATGGAGATTGGATCTGGTTCTGATGGAGTTTTTCTTTCCTTGTACTGATGGAGCTTTTTGCCAGGTTGTGAAGGAGTTTTGACCTGGTTCTGATAGAAGGTTCCTCCTGGTTCTGATTGAGTTTGGACCTGGTTCTTATAGTGGGTGACTAATTGGTGCTGATACAGAATTCCTCCTGGTTCTGATGGAGTTTGGGTCTGGTTCTGATGGAGGGTTCCTAACTTGTTCTGATGGAGTTTGTGTCCGGTTCTGATGGAGGGTTCCTAACTGGTTCTGATGGAGTTTGGGTCTGGTTCTGATGGTGATTTATTCCAGGTTCTGTTGCTTCTTGGAACTGGTTCTGATAGAGGTATCTTTCTGGTTCTGCCTGAGTTTGGACCTGGTTCTGATAGTGGGTGACTAACTGGTCCTGATACAGAATTCCTCCTGGTTCTGATGGAGTTTGGGTCTGGTTCTGATGTAGGGTCCCTAACTGGTTCTGATGGAGTTCGGGTCCAGTTCTTGTGGAGATTTATTCCAGGTTCTGAAGGAGTTTGGACCTGGTTCTGATAGAAGGTTCCTCCTGGTTCTGATTGAGTTTGGACCTGGTTCTGATAGTGGGTGACTAACTGGTCCTGATGGAGTTTGTGTCCGGTTCTGATGGAGGGTTCCTAACTGGTACTGATGGAGATTGGATCTGGTTCTGATGGAGTTTTTCTTTCCTTGTACTGATGGAGCTTTTTGCCAGGTTGTGAAGGAGTTTTGACCTGGTTCTGATAGAAGGTTCCTCCTGGTTCTGATTGAGTTTGGACCTGGTTCTGATAGTGGGTGACTAATTGGTGCTGATACAGAATTCCTCCTGGTTCTGATTGAGTTTGGGTCTGGTTCTGATGCAGGGTTCCTAACTGGTTCTGATGGAGTTTGTGTCCAGTTCTGATGGAGGGTTCCTTACTGGTTCTGATGGAGTTTGGATCTGGTTCTGATAGAGGTTTCCTCCTGGTTCTGATTGAGTTTGGACTTGGTTCTGATGGAGGGTTCCTAACTGGTTCTGATGGAGTTTGTGTCCGGTTCTGATGTAGGGTTCCTAACTGGTACTGATGGAGATTGGATATGGTTCTGATGGAGTTTTTCTTTCCTTGAAATAACAAGAAACACAAAAACAAACAGGAAATTGCCTAAAAAGGCAATGTGTTCATCAGCTAAGAGAGAAGAGATGAGAAAGAGAAGCTAAATTGCTAACATTAGCATATTGGCTATCACTAGCATGAAGGCTGATATTAATTTACCCCATCTACTATTCAAAAACAATGTATAAGCTAAAATTAGCTAAAATGGCAATGCTAACTACCGCCTATATTCAAAAGTCTATGAAATTGCCCTTTAAAATTATTCACTCTTGTTCAGGTGTTGGAACAGCAGTAGAACCTGTTTAAGAAGCTGGCATCAAATTGGTCGCTGTTTTGATGCTCCACTGGGACCTATGAAGATGGTCTTATCATCATAAGTCTAGTGTATGTTTGTTCAAGGTTCTTATGGAGTCTTTTGTCAAGTACTAGTGGAGTTGGGACCTGATTTTGATTAAGGTTTCTGCCTGGTTCTGATAGAGTTGGGACCTTGATCTGATAGAGGTTTATACCTGATTCTGATGAAAATTTGTAGAAGGTTCTTAAAAAGATTTTTTCCTGTTTGGATGGAGCTTTTTGCCAGGTTCTGATGGAGTTTTGACTTGGTTCTTATAGACGTTTCTTCCTGGTTCTGATAGAGTTTGGATCTGGCTCTGATGGAGATCTGTATCTGGTTCTGATGGAAGTCTGTACCTGGTTATGTTGGATGATTCTCCTTGGCTCTGATAGAGTTTGGACCTGGTTCTGATACAGGTTTGTACCTGGTTCTGATGGAGATTTTTTACCTGGTACTGATGGAGCTTTTTGCAAGGTTCTGAAGGAGTTTGGACCTGGTTCTGATAGAAGGTTCCTGTTAGAAGGTCTAGCTGTTAGAACAGCAGTACATGCTGTTTAAGTACTCAACACAAAATGGCCACCAGTAGTTGCCTCCTATGAAGATGGTCATAGAGTTAGGGGGTTGGGTAAGGTTTAGGCCATAGAAACGAATGAAAATGAATGGAAGTATATGCAAAGTCCTCAAAAAGATAGTAATCCTCAAAAAGATAGTAATCAATGGATACGTGTGTGTGTGTGTGTGTGTGTACCCCGCTGGCAAAGAGTTAGTGGTAGGGTCAGGTTTAGGCCATAGAAATCAAGATAATGAAGGGAAGTCAATGGAAAGTCCTCACAAAGATAGTAATCCAGGAATGTGTGTGTGTGTGTCCCGCTGGCAAAGAGTTAGTGGTAGGGTCAGGTTTAGGCCATACAAATCAAGATAATGAAGGGAAGTCAATGGAAAGTCCTCACAAAGATAGTAATCCATGAATGTGTGTGTGTGTGTGTCCGAGGGTGAGACACGCAGAGAATAGAGGCAGAAAAAAAGACATAATCATATACAGACATAGACAGTAGGAGATACACATAGCTATTTATAGAACAGTGAGGAATGAATCAGCCAATCAGCAAAGAGTGTCAGTGTAACTTGACACCTGCAGCATTTCTAATGCAGCACCTCACTATCGTCTCCCCCTGGCCTGGGCTTTTAACATGGAGGCGCATGCTCCCGAACTACCGCCCATAACTCGGCTATCGACGTCATTCTTGGAACGATTTTCTCAGAATGGACAGGGGAACGAGATGGAGAATTCCTCCTGGTTTTGATGGAGTTTGGATCTGGTTCTGATGGAGTTTTTCTTTCCTTGTACTGATGGAGCTTTTTCCAGGTTCTGAAGGAGTTTGGACCTGGTTCTGATAGAAGGTTCCTCCTGGTTCTGATTGAGTTTGGACCTGGTTCTGATAGTGGGTGACTAACTGGTCCTGATACAGAATTCCTCCTGGTTCTGATGGAGTTTGTGTCCGGTTCTGATGGAGATTTGTTCCTGGTTCTGCTGGAGTTTGGGTCTGGTTCTGATGGAGGGTTCCTAACTGGTTCTGATGGAGTTTGTGTCCGGTTCTGATGGAGATTTGTTCCTGGTTCTGCTGGAGTTTGGGACTGGTTCTGATGGAGGGTTCCTAACTGGTTCTGATGGAGTTTGTGTCCGGTTCTTGTGGAGATTTATTCCAGGTTCTGAAGGAGTATGGACCTGGTTCTGATAGAAGGTTTCTCCTGGTTCTGATTGAGTTTGGACCTGATTTGAATCTGGTTCTGATTGTGGGTGACTAACTGGTCCTGATACAGAATTCCTCCTGGTTCTGATGGAGTTTACGTCTGGTTCTGATGGAGGGTTCCTAACTGATTCTGATGGAGTTTGTGTCCGGTTCTGATGGAGATTTGTTCCTGGTTCTGCTGGAGTTTGGGACTGGTTCTGATGGAGGGTTCCTAACTGGTTCTGATGGAGTTTGGGTCCAGTTCTTGGGGAGATTTATTCCAGATTCTGAAGGAGTATGGACCTGGTTCTGATAGAAGGTTTCTCCTGGTTCTGATTGAGTTTGGACCTGATTTGAATCTGGTTCTGATAGTGGGTGACTAACTGGTCCTGATACAGAATTCCTCCTGGTTCTGATGGAGTTTACGTCTGGTTCTGATGGAGGGTTCCTAACTGGTTCTGATGGAGATTGGATCTGGTTCTGATGGAGTTTTTCTTTCCTTGTACTGATGGAGCTTTTTGCCAGGTTGTGAAGGAGTTTGGACCTGGTTCTGATAGAAGGTTCCTCCTGGTTCTGATTGAGTTTGGACCTGATTTGAATCTGGTTCTGATAGTGGGTGACTAACTGGTCCTGATGCAGAATTCCTCCTGGTTCTGATGGAGTTTGGGTCTGGTTCTGATGGAGGGTCCCTAACTGGTTCTGATGGAGTTTGGGTCCAGTTCTTGTGGAGATTTATTCCAGGTTCTGAAGGAGTTTGGACCTGGTTCTGATAGAAGGTTCCTCCTGGTTCTGATTGAGTTTGGACCTGGTTCTGATAGTGGGTGACTAACTGGTCCTGATGGAGTTTGTGTCCGGTTCTGATGGAGGGTTCCTAACTGGTACTGATGGAGATTGGATCTGGTTCTGATGGAGTTTTTCTTTCCTTGTACTGATGGAGCTTTTTGCCAGGTTGTGAAGGAGTTTTGACCTGGTTCTGATAGAAGGTTCCTCCTGGTTCTGATTGAGTTTGGACCTGGTTCTGATAGTGGGTGACTAATTGGTGCTGATACAGAATTCCTCCTGGTTCTGATGGAGTTTGGGTCTGGTTCTGATGCAGGGTTCCTAACTGGTTCTGATGGAGTTTGTGTCCAGTTCTGATGGAGGGTTCCTTACTGGTTCTGATGGAGATTGGATCTGGTTCTGATAGTGGGTGACTAACTGGTCCTGATGCAGAATTCCTCCTGGTTCTGATGGAGTTTGGGTCTGGTTCTGATGGAGGGTCCCTAACTGGTTCTGATGGAGTTTGGGACCAGTTCTTGTGGAGATTTATTCCAGGTTCTGAAGGAGTTTGGACCTGGTTCTGATAGAAGGTTCCTCCTGGTTCTGATTGAGTTTGGATCTGGTTCTGATAGTGGGTGACTAACTGGTCCTGATACAGAATTCCTCCTGGTTCTGATGGAGTTTGGGTCTGGTTCTGATGGAGGGTTCCTAACTGGTTCTGATGGAGTTTGTGTCCGGTTCTGATGGAGATTTGTTCCTGGTTCTGATAGACGTTTCCTTCTGGTTCTGATTGAGTTTGGACTTGGTTCTGATGGAGGGTTCCTAACTGGTTCTGATGGAGTTTGTGTCCGGTTCTGATGGAGGGTTCCTAACTGGTACTGATGGAGATTGGATATGGTTCTGATGGAGTTTTTCTTTCCTTGAAATAACAAGAAACACAAAAACAAACAGGAAATTGCCTAAAAAGGCAATGTGTTCATCAGCTAAGAGAGAAGAGATGAGAAAGAGAAGCTAAATTGCTAACATTAGCATATTGGCTATCACTAGCATGAAGGCTGATATTAATTTACCCCATCTACTATTCAAAAACAATGTATAAGCTAAAATTAGCTAAAATGGCAATGCTAACTACCGCCTATATTCAATAGTCTATGAAATTGCCCTTTAAAATTATTCACTCTTGTTCAGGTGTTGGAACAGCAGTAGAACCTGTTTAAGAAGCTGGCATCAAATTGGTCGCTGTTTTGATGCTCCACTGGGACCTATGAAGATGGTCTTATCATCATAAGTCTAGTGTATGTTTGTTCAAGGTTCTTATGGAGTCTTTTGTCAAGTACTAGTGGAGTTGGGACCTGATTTTGATTAAGGTTTCTGCCTGGTTCTGATAGAGTTGGGACCTTGATCTGATAGAGGTTTATACCTGATTCTGATGAAAATTTGTAGAAGGTTCTTAAAAAGATTTTTTCCTGTTTGGATGGAGCTTTTTGCCAGGTTCTGATGGAGTTTTGACTTGGTTCTTATAGACGTTTCTTCCTGGTTCTGATAGAGTTTGGATCTGGCTCTGATGGAGATCTGTATCTGGTTCTGATGGAAGTCTGTACCTGGTTATGTTGGATGATTCTCCTTGGCTCTGATAGAGTTTGGACCTGGTTCTGATACAGGTTTGTACCTGGTTCTGATGGAGATTTTTTACCTGGTACTGATGGAGCTTTTTGCAAGGTTCTGAAGGAGTTTGGACCTGGTTCTGATAGAAGGTTCCTGTTAGAAGGTCTAGCTGTTAGAACAGCAGTACATGCTGTTTAAGTACTCAACACAAAATGGCCACCAGTAGTTGCCTCCTATGAAGATGGTCATAGAGTTAGGGGGTTGGGTAAGGTTTAGGCCATAGAAACGAATGAAAATGAATGGAAGTATATGCAAAGTCCTCAAAAAGATAGTAATCCTCAAAAAGATAGTAATCAATGGATACGTGTGTGTGTGTGTGTGTGTGTACCCCGCTGGCAAAGAGTTAGTGGTAGGGTCAGGTTTAGGCCATAGAAATCAAGATAATGAAGGGAAGTCAATGGAAAGTCCTCACAAAGATAGTAATCCAGGAATGTGTGTGTGTGTGTCCCGCTGGCAAAGAGTTAGTGGTAGGGTCAGGTTTAGGCCATACAAATCAAGATAATGAAGGGAAGTCAATGGAAAGTCCTCACAAAGATAGTAATCCAGGAATGTGTGTGTGTGTGTCCCGCTGGCAAAGAGTTAGTGGTAGGGTCAGGTTTAGGCCATACAAATCAAGATAATGAAGGGAAGTCAATGGAAAGTCCTCACAAAGATAGTAATCCATGAATGTGTGTGTGTGTGTGTCCGAGGGTGAGACACGCAGAGAATAGAGGCAGAAACAAAGACATAATCATATACAGACATAGACAGTAGGAGATACACATAGCTATTTATAGAACAGTGAGGAATGAATCAGCCAATCAGCAAAGAGTGTCAGTGTAACTTGACACCTGCAGCATTTCTAATGCAGCACCTCACTATCGTCTCCCCCTGGCCTGGGCTTTTAACATGGAGGCGCATGCTCCCGAACTACCGCCCATAACTCGGCTATCGACGTCATTCTTGGAACGATTTTCTCAGAATGGACAGGGGAACGAGATGGAGAATTCCTCCTGGTTTTGATGGAGTTTGGATCTGGTTCTGATGGAGTTTTTCTTTCCTTGTACTGATGGAGCTTTTTCCAGGTTCTGAAGGAGTTTGGACCTGGTTCTGATAGAAGGTTCCTCCTGGTTCTGATTGAGTTTGGACCTGGTTCTGATAGTGGGTGACTAACTGGTCCTGATACAGAATTCCTCCTGGTTCTGATGGAGTTTGTGTCCGGTTCTGATGGAGATTTGTTCCTGGTTCTGATGGAGTTTGGGTCTGGTTCTGATGGAGGGTTCCTAACTGATTCTGATGGAGTTTGTGTCCGGTTCTGATGGAGATTTGTTCCTGGTTCTGCTGGAGTTTGGGACTGGTTCTGATGGAGGGTTCCTAACTGGTTCTGATGGAGTTTGTGTCCGGTTCTTGTGGAGATTTATTCCAGGTTCTGAAGGAGTATGGACCTGGTTCTGATAGAAGGTTTCTCCTGGTTCTGATTGAGTTTGGACCTGATTTGAATCTGGTTCTGATTGTGGGTGACTAACTGGTCCTGATACAGAATTCCTCCTGGTTCTGATGGAGTTTACGTCTGGTTCTGATGAAGGGTTCCTAACTGGTTCTGATGGAGATTGGATCTGGTTCTGATGGAGTTTTTCTTTCCTTGTACTGATGGAGCTTTTTGCCAGGTTGTGAAGGAGTTTGGACCTGGTTCTGATAGAAGGTTCCTCCTGGTTCTGATTGAGTTTGGACCTGATTTGAATCTGGTTCTGATAGTGGGTGACTAACTGGTCCTGATACAGAATTCCTCCTGGTTCTGATGGAGTTTGGGTCTGGTTCTGATGGAGGGTTCCTAACTGGTTCTGATGGAGTTTGTGTCCGGTTCTGATGGAGGGTTCCTCCTGGTTCTGATTGAGTTTAGACCTGGTTCTGATAGTGGGTGAATAATTGGTCCTGATACAGAATTCCTCCTGGTTCTGATGGAGTTTGGGTCTGGTTCTGATGGAGGGTTCCTAACTGGTTCTGATGGAGTTTGTGTCCGGTTCTGATGGAGGGTTCCTAACTGGTTCTGATGGAGTTTGGGTCTGGTTCTGATGGTGATTTATTCCAGGTTCTGTTGCTTCTTGGAACTGGTTCTGATAGAGGTATCTTTCTGGTTCTGCCTGAGTTTGGACCTGGTTCTGATAGTGGGTGACTAACTGGTCCTGATGCAGAATTCCTCCTGGTTCTGATGGAGTTTGGGTCTGGTTCTGATGGAGGGTCCCTAACTGGTTCTGATGGAGTTTGGATCCAGTTCTTGTGGAGATTTATTCCAGGTTCTGAAGGAGTTTGGACATGGTTCTGATAGAAGGTTCCTCCTGGTTCTGATTGAGTTTGGACCTGGTTCTGATAGTGGGTGACTAACTGGTCCTGATACAGAATTCCTCCTGGTTCTGATGGAGTTTGGGTCTGGTTCTGATGGAGGGTTCCTAACTGGTTCTGATGGAGTTTGTGTCCGGTTCTGATGGAGATTTGTTCCTGGTTCTGATAGACGTTTCTTTCTGGTTCTGATTGAGTTTGGACTTGGTTCTGATGGAGGGTCCCTAACTGGTTCTGATGGAGTTAGGGTCCAGTTCTTGTGGAGATTTATTCCAGGTTCTGAAGGAGTTTGGACATGGTTCTGATAGAAGGTTCCTCCTGGTTCTGATGGGGTTTGGGTCTGGTTCTGATGGAGGGTTCCTAACTGGTTCTGATGGAGATTGGATCTGGTTCTGATGGAGTTTTTCTTTCCTTGTACTGATGGAGCTTTTTGCCAGGTTGTGAAGGAGTTTTGACCTGGTTCTGATAGAAGGTTCCTCCTGGTTCTGATTGAGTTTGGACCTGGTTCTGATAGTGGGTGACTAATTGGTGCTGATACAGAATTCCTCCTGGTTCTGATGGAGTTTGGATCTGGTTCTGATGGAGGGTTCCTAACTTGTTCTGATGAAGTTTGTGTCCGGTTCTGATGGAGGGTTCCTAACTGGTTCTGATGGAGTTTGGGTCTGGTTCTGATGGTGATTTATTCCAGGTTCTGTTGCTTCTTGGAACTGGTTCTGATAGAGGTATCTTTCTGGTTCTGCCTGAGTTTGGACCTGGTTCTGATAGTGGGTGACTAACTGGTCCTGATGCAGAATTCCTCCTGGTTCTGATGGAGTTTGGGTCTGGTTCTGATGGAGGGTCCCTAACTGGTTCTGATGGAGTTTGGGTCCAGTTCTTGTGGAGATTTATTCCAGGTTCTGAAGGAGTTTGGACCTGGTTCTGATAGAAGGTTCCTCCTGGTTCTGATTGAGTTTGGACCTGGTTCTGATAGTGGGTGACTAACTGGTCCTGATACAGAATTCCTCCCGGTTCTGATGGAGGGTTCCTAACTGGTTCTGATGGAGTTTGTGTCCGGTTCTGATGGAGATTTGTTCCTGGTTCTGATAGACGTTTCTTTCTGGTTCTGATTGAGTTTGGACTTGGTTCTGATGGAGGGTCCCTAACTGGTTCTGATGGAGTTAGGGTCCAGTTCTTGTGGAGATTTATTCCAGGTTCTGAAGGAGTTTGGACATGGTTCTGATAGAAGGTTCCTCCTGGTTCTGATGGAGTTTGGGTCTGGTTCTGATGGAGGGTTCCTAACTGGTTCTGATGGAGATTGGATCTGGTTCTGATGGAGTTTTTCTTTCCTTGTACTGATGGAGCTTTTTGCCAGGTTGTGAAGGAGTTTTGACCTGGTTCTGATAGAAGGTTCCTCCTGGTTCTGATTGAGTTTGGACCTGGTTCTGATAGTGGGTGACTAATTGGTGCTGATACAGAATTCCTCCTGGTTCTGATGGAGTTTGGGTCTGGTTCTGATGCAGGGTTCCTAACTGGTTCTGATGGAGTTTGTGTCCAGTTCTGATGGAGGGTTCCTAACTGGTTCTGATGGAGATTGGATCTGGTTCTGATAGAGGTTTCCTCCTGGTTCTGATTGAGTTTGGACTTGGTTCTGATGGAGGGTTCCTAACTGGTTCTGATGGAGTTTGTGTCCGGTTCTGATGTAGGGTTCCTAACTGGTACTGATGGAGATTGGATATGGTTCTGATGGAGTTTTTCTTTCCTTGAAATAACAAGAAACACAAAAACAAACAGGAAATTGCCTAAAAAGGCAATGTGTTCATCAGCTAAGAGAGAAGAGATGAGAAAGAGAAGCTAAATTGCTAACATTAGCATATTGGCTATCACTAGCATGAAGGCTGATATTAATTTACCCCATCTACTATTCAAAAACAATGTATAAGCTAAAATTAGCTAAAATGGCAATGCTAACTACAACATTCAAAAGTCTATGAAATTGCCCTTTAAAATTATTCACTCTTGTTCAGGTGTTGGAACAGCAGTAGAACCTGTTTAAGAAGCTGGCATCAAATGGTCGCTGTTTTGATGCTCCACTGGGACCTATGAAGATGGTCTTATCATCATAAGTCTAGTGTATGTTTGTTCAAGGTTCTTATGGAGACTTTTGTCAAGTACTAGTGGAGTTGGGACCTGATTTTGATTAAGGTTTCTGCCTGGTTCTGATAGAGTTGGGACCTTGATCTGATAGAGGTTTATACCTGATTCTGATGAAAATTTGTAGAAGGTTCTTAAAAAGATTTTTTCCTGTTTGGATGGAGCTTTTTGCCAGGTTCTGATGGAGTTTTGACTTGGTTCTTATAGACGTTTCTTCCTGGTTCTGATAGAGTTTGGATCTGGCTCTGATGGAGATCTGTATCTGGTTCTGATGGAAGTCTGTACCTGGTTATGTTGGATGATTCTCCTTGGCTCTGATAGAGTTTGGACCTGGTTCTGATACAGGTTTGTACCTGGTTCTGATGGAGATTTTTTACCTGGTACTGATGGAGCTTTTTGCAAGGTTCTGAAGGAGTTTGGACCTGGTTCTGATAGAAGGTTCCTGTTAGAAGGTCTAGTTGTTAGAACAGCAGTACATGCTGTTTAAGTACTCAACACAAAATGGCCACCAGTAGTTGCCTCCTATGAAGATGGTCATAGAGTTAGGGGGTTGGGTAAGGTTTAGGCCATAGAAACGAATGAAAATGAATGGAAGTATATGCAAAGTCCTCAAAAAGATAGTAATCCTCAAAAAGATAGTAATCAATGGATACGTGTGTGTGTGTGTGTGTGTGTACCCCGCTGGCAAAGAGTTAGTGGTAGGGTCAGGTTTAGGCCATAGAAATCAAGATAATGAAGGGAAGTCAATGGAAAGTCCTCACAAAGATAGTAATCCAGGAATGTGTGTGTGTGTGTCCCGCTGGCAAAGAGTTAGTGGTAGGGTCAGGTTTAGGCCATACAAATCAAGATAATGAAGGGAAGTCAATGGAAAGTCCTCACAAAGATAGTAATCCATGAATGTGTGTGTGGGTGTGTGTGTGTGTGTGTGTCCGAGGGTGAGACACGCAGAGAATAGAGGCAGAAACAAAGACATAATCATATACAGACATAGACACTAGGAGATACACATAGCTATTTATAGAACAGTGAGGAATGAATCAGCCAATCAGCAAAGAGTGTCAGTGTAACTTGACACCTGCAGCATTTCTATTGCAGCACCTCACTATCGTCTCCCCCTGGCCTGGGCTTTTAACATGGAGGCGCATGCTCCCGAACTACCGCCCATAACTCGGAAACCGTAAGGGCTATCGACGTCATTCTTGGAACGATTTTCTCAGAATGGACAGGGGAACGAGATGGAGAATTCCTCCTGGTTTTGATGGAGTTTGGATCTGGTTCTGATGGAGTTTTTCTTTCCTTGTACTGATGGAGCTTTTTCCAGGTTCTGAAGGAGTTTGGACCTGGTTCTGATAGAAGGTTCCTCCTGGTTCTGATTGAGTTTGGACCTGGTTCTGATAGTGGGTGACTAACTGGTCCTGATACAGAATTCCTCCTGGTTCTGATGGAGTTTGTGTCCGGTTCTGATGGAGATTTGTTCCTGGTTCTGATGGAGTTTGGGTCTGGTTCTGATGGAGGGTTCCTAACTGATTCTGATGGAGTTTGTGTCCGGTTCTGATGGAGATTTGTTCCTGGTTCTGCTGGAGTTTGGGACTGGTTCTGATGGAGGGTTCCTAACTGGTTCTGATGGAGTTTGTGTCCGGTTCTTGTGGAGATTTATTCCAGGTTCTGAAGGAGTATGGACCTGGTTCTGATAGAAGGTTTCTCCTGGTTCTGATTGAGTTTGGACCTGATTTGAATCTGGTTCTGATTGTGGGTGACTAACTGGTCCTGATACAGAATTCCTCCTGGTTCTGATGGAGTTTACGTCTGGTTCTGATGGATGGTTCCTAACTGATTCTGATGGAGTTTGTGTCCGGTTCTGATGGAGATTTGTTCCTGGTTCTGCTGGAGTTTGGGACTGGTTCTGATGGAGGGTTCCTAACTGGTTCTGATGGAGTTTGTGTCCGGTTCTTGTGGAGATTTATTCCAGGTTCTGAAGGAGTATGGACCTGGTTCTGATAGAAAGTTTCTCCTGGTTCTGATTGAGTTTGGACCTGATTTGAATCTGGTTCTGATTGTGGGTGACTAACTGGTCCTGATACAGAATTCCTCCTGGTTCTGATGGAGTTTACGTCTGGTTCTGATGGAGGGTTCCTAACTGATTCTGATGGAGTTTGTGTCCGGTTCTGATGGAGATTTGTTCCTGGTTCTGCTGGAGTTTGGGACTGGTTCTGATGGAGGGTTCCTAACTGGTTCTGATGGAGTTTGGGTCCAGTTCTTGTGGAGATTTATTCCAGATTCTGAAGGAGTATGGACCTGGTTCTGATAGAAGGTTTCTCCTGGTTCTGATTGAGTTTGGACCTGATTTGAATCTGGTTCTGATAGTGGGTGACTAACTGGTCCTGATACAGAATTCCTCCTGGTTCTGATGGAGTTTACGTCTGGTTCTGATGGAGGGTTCCTAACTGGTTCTGATGGAGATTGGATCTGGTTCTGATGGAGTTTTTCTTTCCTTGTACTGATGGAGCTTTTTGCCAGGTTGTGAAGGAGTTTGGACCTGGTTCTGATAGAAGGTTCCTCCTGGTTCTGATTGAGTTTGGACCTGATTTGAATCTGGTTCTGATAGTGGGTGACTAACTGGTGCTGATACAGAATTCCTCCTGGTTCTGATGGAGTTTACGTCTAGTTCTGATGGAGGGTTCCTAACTGGTTCTGATGGAGATTGGATCTGGTTCTGATGGAGTTTTTCTTTCCTTGTACTGATGGAGCTTTTTGCCAGGTTGTGAATTAGTTTGGACCTGGTTCTGATAGAAGGTTCCTCCTGGTTCTGATTGAGTTTAGACCTGGTTCTGATAGTGGGTGAATAATTGGTCCTGATACAGAATTCCTCCTGGTTCTGATGGAGTTTGGGTCTGGTTCTGATGGAGGGTTCCTAACTGGTTCTGATGGAGTTTGTGTCCGGTTCTGATGGAGGGTTCCTAACTGGTTCTGATGGAGTTTGGGTCTGGTTCTGATGGAGATTTATTCCAGGTTCTGTTGCTTCTTGGAACTGGTTCTGATAGAGGTATCTTTCTGGTTCTGCCTGAGTTTGGACCTGGTTCTGATAGTGGGTGACTAACTGGTCCTGATGCAGAATTCCTCCTGGTTCTGATGGAGTTTGGGTCTGGTTCTGATGGAGGGTCCCTAACTGGTTCTGATGGAGTTTGGGTCCAGTTCTTGTGGAGATTTATTCCAGGTTCTGAAGGAGTTTGGACATGGTTCTGATAGAAGGTTCCTCCTGGTTCTGATTGAGTTTGGACCTGGTTCTGATAGTGGGTGACTAACTGGTCCTGATACAGAATTCCTCCTGGTTCTGATGGAGTTTGGGTCTGGTTCTGATGGAGGGTTCCTAACTGGTTCTGATGGAGTTTGTGTCCGGTTCTGATGGAGATTTGTTCCTGGTTCTGATAGACGTTTCTTTCTGGTTCTGATTGAGTTTGGACTTGGTTCTGATGGAGGGTCCCTAACTGGTTCTGATGGAGTTAGGGTCCAGTTCTTGTGGAGATTTATTCCAGGTTCTGAAGGAGTTTGGACATGGTTCTGATAGAAGGTTCCTCCTGGTTCTGATGGGGTTTGGGTCTGGTTCTGATGGAGGGTTCCTAACTGGTTCTGATGGAGATTGGATCTGGTTCTGATGGAGTTTTTCTTTCCTTGTACTGATGGAGCTTTTTGCCAGGTTGTGAAGGAGTTTTGACCTGGTTCTGATAGAAGGTTCCTCCAGGTTCTGATTGAGTTTGGACCTGGTTCTGATAGTGGGTGACTAATTGGTGCTGATACAGAATTCCTCCTGGTTCTGATGGAGTTTGGGTCTGGTTCTGATGGTGATTTATTCCAGGTTCTGTTGCTTCTTGGAACTGGTTCTGATAGAGGTATCTTTCTGGTTCTGCCTGAGTTTGGACCTGGTTCTGATAGTGGGTGACTAACTGGTCCTGATGCAGAATTCCTCCTGGTTCTGATGGAGTTTGGGTCTGGTTCTGATGGAGGGTCCCTAACTGGTTCTGATGGAGTTTGGGTCCAGTTCTTGTGGAGATTTATTCCAGGTTCTGAAGGAGTTTGGACCTGGTTCTGATAGAAGGTTCCTCCTGGTTCTGATTGAGTTTGGACCTGGTTCTGATAGTGGGTGACTAACTGGTCCTGATACAGAATTCCTCCTGGTTCTGATGGAGTTTGGGTCTGGTTCTGATGGAGGGTTCCTAACTGGTTCTGATGGAGTTTGTGTCCGGTTCTGATGGAGATTTGTTCCTGGTTCTGATAGACGTTTCTTTCTGGTTCTGATTGAGTTTGGACTTGGTTCTGATGGAGGGTCCCTAACTGGTTCTGATGGAGTTAGGGTCCAGTTCTTGTGGAGATTTATTCCAGGTTCTGAAGGAGTTTGGACATGGTTCTGATAGAAGGTTCCTCCTGGTTTTGATGGTGTTTGGGTCTGGTTCTGATGGAGGGTTCCTAACTGGTTCTGATGGAGATTGGATCTGGTTCTGATGGAGTTTTTCTTTCCTTGTACTGATGGAGCTTTTTGCCAGGTTGTGAAGGAGTTTTGACCTGGTTCTGATAGAAGGTTCCTCCTGGTTCTGATTGAGTTTGGACCTGGTTCTGATAGTGGGTGACTAATTGGTGCTGATACAGAATTCCTCCTGGTTCTGATGGAGTTTGGGTCTGGTTCTGATGCAGGGTTCCTAACTGGTTCTGATGGAGTTTGTGTCCAGTTCTGATGGAGGGTTCCTTACTGGTTCTGATGGAGATTGGATCTGGTTCTGATAGAGGTTTCCTCCTGGTTCTGATTGAGTTTGGACTCGGTTCTGATGGAGGGTTTCTAACTGGTTCTGATGGAGTTTGTGTCCGGTTCTGATGGAGGGTTCCTAACTGGTACTGATGGAGATTGGATATGGTTCTGATGGAGTTTTTCTTTCCTTGAAATAACAAGAAACACAAAAACAAACAGGAAATTGCCTAAAAAGGCAATGTGTTCATCAGCTAAGAGAGAAGAGATGAGAAAGAGAAGCTAAATTGCTAACATTAGCATATTGGCTATCACTAGCATGAAGGCTGATATTAATTTACCCCATCTACTATTCAAAAACAATGTATAAGCTAAAATTAGCTAAAATGGCAATGCTAACTACCGCCTATATTCAAAAGTCTATGAAATTGCCCTTTAAAATTATTCACTCTTGTTCAGGTGTTGGAACAGCAGTAGAACCTGTTTAAGAAGCTGGCATCAAATTGGTCGCTGTTTTGATGCTCCACTGGGACCTATGAAGATGGTCTTATCATCATAAGTCTAGTGTATGTTTGTTCAAGGTTCTTATGGAGTCTTTTGTCAAGTACTAGTGGAGTTGGGACCTGATTTTGATTAAGGTTTCTGCCTGGTTCTGATAGAGTTGGGACCTTGATCTGATAGAGGTTTATACCTGATTCTGATGAAAATTTGTAGAAGGTTCTTAAAAAGATTTTTTCCTGTTTGGATGGAGCTTTTTGCCAGGTTCTGATGGAGTTTTGACTTGGTTCTTATAGACGTTTCTTCCTGGTTCTGATAGAGTTTGGATCTGGCTCTGATGGAGATCTGTATCTGGTTCTGATGGAAGTCTGTACCTGGTTATGTTGGATGATTCTCCTTGGCTCTGATAGAGTTTGGACCTGGTTCTGATACAGGTTTGTACCTGGTTCTGATGGAGATTTTTTACCTGGTACTGATGGAGCTTTTTGCAAGGTTCTGAAGGAGTTTGGACCTGGTTCTGATAGAAGGTTCCTGTTAGAAGGTCTAGCTGTTAGAACAGCAGTACATGCTGTTTAAGTACTCAACACAAAATGGCCACCAGTAGTTGCCTCCTATGAAGATGGTCATAGAGTTAGGGGGTTGGGTAAGGTTTAGGCCATAGAAACGAATGAAAATGAATGGAAGTATATGCAAAGTCCTCAAAAAGATAGTAATCCTCAAAAAGATAGTAATCAATGGATACGTGTGTGTGTGTGTGTGTGTGTACCCCGCTGGCAAAGAGTTAGTGGTAGGGTCAGGTTTAGGCCATAGAAATCAAGATAATGAAGGGAAGTCAATGGAAAGTCCTCACAAAGATAGTAATCCAGGAATGTGTGTGTGTGTGTCCCGCTGGCAAAGAGTTAGTGGTAGGGTCAGGTTTAGGCCATACAAATCAAGATAATGAAGGGAAGTCAATGGAAAGTCCTCACAAAGATAGTAATCCATGAATGTGTGTGTGTTGTGTGTCCGAGGGTGAGACACGCAGAGAATAGAGGCAGAAACAAAGACATAATCATATACAGACATAGACAGTAGGAGATACACATAGCTATTTATAGAACAGTGAGGAATGAATCAGCCAATCAGCAAAGAGTGTCAGTGTAACTTGACACCTGCAGCATTTCTAATGCAGCACCTCACTATCGTCTCCCCCTGGCCTGGGCTTTTAACATGGAGGCGCATGCTCCCGAACTACCGCCCATAACTCGGCTATCGACGTCATTCTTGGAACGATTTTCTCAGAATGGACAGGGGAACGAGATGGAGAATTCCTCCTGGTTTTGATGGAGTTTGGATCTGGTTCTGATGGAGTTTTCCTTTCCTTGTACTGATGGAGCTTTTTGCCAGGTTCTGAAGGAGTTTGGACCTGGTTCTGATAGAAGGTTCCTCCTGGTTCTGATTGAGTTTGGACCTGGTTCTGATAGTGGGTGACTAACTGGTCCTGATACAGAATTCCTCCTGGTTCTGATGGAGTTTGTGTCCGGTTCTGATGGAGATTTGTTCCTGGTTCTGATGGAGTTTGGGTCTGGTTCTGATGGAGGGTTCCTAACTGATTCTGATGGAGTTTGTGTCCGGTTCTGATGGAGATTTGTTCCTGGTTCTGCTGGAGTTTGGGACTGGTTCTGATGGAGGGTTCCTAACTGGTTCTGATGGAGTTTGTGTCCGGTTCTTGTGGAGATTTATTCCAGGTTCTGAAGGAGTATGGACCTGGTTCTGATAGAAGGTTTCTCCTGGTTCTGATTGAGTTTGGACCTGATTTGAATCTGGTTCTGATAGTGGGTGACTAACTGGTCCTGATACAGAATTCCTCCTGGTTCTGATGGAGTTTACGTCTGGTTCTGATGGAGGGTTCCTAACTGGTTCTGATGGAGATTGGATCTGGTTCTGATGGAGTTTTTCTTTCCTTGTACTGATGGAGCTTTTTGCCAGGTTGTGAAGGAGTTTGGACCTGGTTCTGATAGAAGGTTTCTCCTGGTTCTGATTGAGTTTGGACCTGATTTGAATCTGGTTCTGATAGTGGGTGACTAACTGGTCCTGATACAGAATTCCTCCTGGTTCTGATGGAGTTTACGTCTGGTTCTGATGGAGGGTTCCTAACTGGTTCTGATGGAGATTGGATCTGGTTCTGATGGAGTTTTTCTTTCCTTGTACTGATGGAGCTTTTTGCCAGGTTGTGAAGGAGTTTGGACCTGGTTCTGATAGAAGGTTCCTCCTGGTTCTGATTGAGTATAGACCTGGTTCTGATAGTGGGTGAATAATTGGTGCTGATACAGAATTCCTCCTGGTTCTGATGGAGTTTGGGTCTGGTTCTGATGGAGGGTTCCTAACTGGTTCTGATGGAGTTTGTGTCCGGTTCTGATGGAGGGTTCCTAACTGGTTCTGATGGAGTTTGGGTCTGGTTCTGATGGTGATTTATTCCAGGTTCTGTTGCTTCTTGGAACTGGTTCTGATAGAGGTATCTTTCTGGTTCTGCCTGAGTTTGGACCTGGTTCTGATAGTGGGTGACTAACTGGTCCTGATGCAGAATTCCTCCTGGTTCTGATGGAGTTTGGGTCTGGTTCTGATGGAGGGTCCCTAACTGGTTCTGATGGAGTTTGGGTCCAGTTCTTGTGGAGATTTATTCCAGGTTCTGAAGGAGTTTGGACCTGGTTTAAATAGAAGGTTCCTCCTGATTCTGATTGAGTTTGGACCTGGTTCTGATAGTGGGTGACTAACTGGTCCTGATACAGAATTCCTCCTGGTTCTGATGGAGTTTGGGTCTGGTTCTGATGGAGGGTTCCTAACTGGTTCTGATGGAGTTTGTGTCCGGTTCTGATGGAGATTTGTTCCTGGTTCTGATAGACGTTTCTTTCTGGTTCTGATTGAGTTTGGACTTGGTTCTGATGGAGGGTCCCTAACTGGTTCTGATGGAGTTAGGGTCCAGTTCTTGTGGAGATTTATTCCAGGTTCTGAAGGAGTTTGGACATGGTTCTGATAGAAGGTTCCTCCTGGTTCTGATGGAGTTTGGGTCTGGTTCTGATGGAGGGTTCCTAACTGGTTCTGATGGAGATTGGATCTGGTTCTGATGGAGTTTTTCTTTCCTTGTACTGATGGAGCTTTTTGCCAGGTTGTGAAGGAGTTTTGACCTGGTTCTGATAGAAGGTTCCTCCTGGTTCTGATTGAGTTTGGACCTGGTTCTGATAGTGGGTGACTAATTGGTGCTGATACAGAATTCCTCCTGGTTCTGATGGAGTTTGGGTCTGGTTCTGATGGAGGGTTCCTAACTGGTTCTGATGGAGTTTGTGTCCGGTTCTGATGGAGGGTTCCTAACTGGTTCTGATGGAGTTTGGGTCTGGTTCTGATGGTGATTTATTCCAGGTTCTGTTGCTTCTTGGAACTGGTTCTGATAGAGGTATCTTTCTGGTTCTGCCTGAGTTTGGACCTGGTTCTGATAGTGGGTGACTAACTGGTCCTGATGCAGAATTCCTCCTGGTTCTGATGGAGTTTGGGTCTGGTTCTGATGGAGGGTTCCTAACTGGTTCTGATGGAGTTTGTGTCCGGTTCTTGTGGAGATTTATTCCAGGTTCTGAAGGAGTTTGGACCTGGTTCTGATAGAAGGTTCCTCCTGGTTCTGATTGAGTTTGGACCTGGTTCTGATAGTGGGTGACTAACTGGTCCTGATACAGAATTCCTCCTGGTTCTGATGGAGTTTGGGTCTGGTTCTGATGGAGGGTTCCTAACTGATTCTGATGGAGTTTGTGTCCGGTTCTTATGGAGATTTGTTCCTGGTTCTGCTGGAGTTTGGGACTGGTTCTGATGGAGGGTTCCTAACTGGTTCTGATGGAGTTTGTGTCCGGTTCTTGTGGAGATTTATTCCAGGTTCTGAAGGAGTATGGACCTGGTTCTGATAGAAGGTTTCTCCTGGTTCTGATTGAGTTTGGACCTGATTTGAATCTGGTTCTGATTGTGGGTGACTAACTGGTCCTGATACAGAATTCCTCCTGGTTCTGATGGAGTTTACGTCTGGTTCTGATGGAGGGTTCCTAACTGATTCTGATGGAGTTTGTGTCCGGTTCTGATGGAGATTTGTTCCTGGTTCTGCTGGAGTTTGGGACTGGTTCTGATGGAGGGTTCCTAACTGGTTCTGATGGAGTTTGGGTCCAGTTCTTGTGGAGATTTATTCCAGATTCTGAAGGAGTATGGACCTGGTTCTGATAGAAGGTTTCTCCTGGTTCTGATTGAGTTTGGACCTGATTTGAATCTGGTTCTGATAGTGGGTGACTAACTGGTCCTGATACAGAATTCCTCCTGGTTCTGATGGAGTTTACGTCTGGTTCTGATGGAGGGTTCCTAACTGGTTCTGATGGAGATTGGATCTGGTTCTGATGGAGTTTTTTCTTTCCTTGTACTGATGGAGCTTTTTGCCAGGTTGTGAAGGAGTTTGGACCTGGTTCTGATAGAAGGTTCCTCCTGGTTCTGATTGAGTTTGGACCTGGTTCTGATAGTGAGTGACTAACTGGTCCTGATACAGAATTCCTCCTGGTTCTGATGGAGTTTACGTCTGGTTCTGATGGAGGGTTCCTAACTGGTTCTGATGGAGATTGGATCTGGTTCTGATGGAGTTTTTCTTTCCTTGTACTGATGGAGCTTTTTCTCAGGTTGTGAATTAGTTTGGACCTGGTTCTGATAGAAGGGACCTCCTGGTTCTGATTGAGTTTAGACCTGGTTCTAATAGTGGGTGAATAATTGGTCCTGATACAGAATTCCTCCTGGTTCTGATGGAGTTTGGGTCTGGTTCTGATGGAGGGTTCCTAACTGGTTCTGATGGAGTTTGGGTCCAGTTCTTGTGGAGATTTATTCCAGGTTCTGAAGGAGTTTGGACCTGGTTTAAATAGAAGGTTCCTCCTGATTCTGATTGAGTTTGGACCTGGTTCTGATAGTGGGTGACTAACTGGTCCTGATACAGAATTCCTCCTGGTTCTGATGGAGTTTGGGTCTGGTTCTGATGGAGGGTTCCTAACTGGTTCTGATGGAGTTTGTGTCCGGTTCTGATGGAGATTTGTTCCTGGTTCTGATAGACGTTTCTTTCTGGTTCTGATTGAGTTTGGACTTAGTTCTGATGGAGGGTCCCTAACTGGTTCTGATGGAGTTAGGGTCCAGTTCTTGTGGAGATTTATTCCAGGTTCTGAAGGAGTTTGGACATGGTTCTGATAGAAGGTTCCTCCTGGTTCTGATGGAGTTTGGGTCTGGTTCTGATGGAGGGTTCCTAACTGGTTCTGATGGAGATTGGATCTGGTTCTGATGGAGTTTTTCTTTCCTTGTACTGATGGAGCTTTTTGCCAGGTTGTGAAGGAGTTTTGACCTGGTTCTGATAGAAGGTTCCTCCTGGTTCTGATTGAGTTTGGACCTGGTTCTGATAGTGGGTGACTAATTGGTGCTGATACAGAATTCCTCCTGGTTCTGATGGAGTTTGGGTCTGGTTCTGATGGAAGGTTCCTAACTTGTTCTGATGGAGTTTGTGTCCGGTTCTGATGGAGGGTTCCTAACTGGTTCTGATGGAGTTTGGGTCTGGTTCTGATGGAGATTTATTCCAGGTTCTGTTGCTTCTTGGAACTGGTTCTGATAGAGGTATCTTTCTGGTTCTGCCTGAGTTTGGACCTGGTTCTGATAGTGGGTGACTAACTGGTCCTGATGCAGAATTCCTCCTGGTTCTGATGGAGTTTGGGTCTGGTTCTGATGGAGGGTCCCTAACTGGTTCTGATGGAGTTTGGGTCCAGTTCTTGTGGAGATTTATTCCAGGTTCTGAAGGAGTTTGGACCTGGTTCTGATAGAAGGTTCCTCCTGGTTCTGATTGAGTTTGGACCTGGTTCTGATAGTGGGTGACTAACTGGTCCTGATACAGAATTCCTCCTGGTTCTGATGGAGTTTGGGTCTGGTTCTGATGGAGGGTTCCTAACTGGTTCTGATGGAGTTTGTGTCCGGTTCTGATGGAGATTTGTTCCTGGTTCTGCTGGAGTTTGGGTCTGGTTCTGATGGAGGGTTCCTAACTGGTTCTGATGGAGTTTGTGTCCGGTTCTTGTGGAGATTTATTCCAGGTTCTGAAGGAGTATGGACCTGGTTCTGATAGAAGGTTTCTCCTGGTTCTGATTGAGTTTGGACCTGATTTGAATCTGGTTCTGATTGTGGGTGACTAACTGGTCCTGATACAGAATTCCTCCTGGTTCTGATGGAGTTTACGTCTGGTTCTGATGGAGGGTTCCTAACTGATTCTGATGGAGTTTGTGTCCGGTTCTGATGGAGATTTGTTCCTGGTTCTGCTGGAGTTTGGGACTGGTTCTGATGGAGGGTTCCTAACTGGTTCTGATGGAGTTTGGGTCCAGTTCTTGTGGAGATTTATTCCAGATTCTGAAGGAGTATGGACCTGGTTCTGATAGAAGGTTTCTCCTGGTTCTGATTGAGTTTGGACCTGATTTGAATCTGGTTCTGATAGTGGGTGACTAACTGGTCCTGATACAGAATTCCTCCTGGTTCTGATGGAGTTTACGTCTGGTTCTGATGGAGGGTTCCTAACTGGTTCTGATGGAGATTGGATCTGGTTCTGATGGAGTTTTTCTTTCCTTGTACTGATGGAGCTTTTTGCCAGGTTGTGAAGGAGTTTGGACCTGGTTCTGATAGAAGGTTCCTCCTGGTTCTGATTGAGTTTGGACCTGATTTGAATCTGGTTCTGATAGTGGGTGACTAACTGGTCCTGATACAGAATTCCTCCTGGTTCTGATGGAGTTTACGTCTGGTTCTGATGGAGGGTTCCTAACTGGTTCTGATGGAGATTGGATCTGGTTCTGATGGAGTTTTTCTTTCCTTGTACTGATGGAGCTTTTTCTCAGGTTGTGAATTAGTTTGGACCTGGTTCTGATAGAAGGGACCTCCTGGTTCTGATTGAGTTTAGACCTGGTTCTAATAGTGGGTGAATAATTGGTCCTGATACAGAATTCCTCCTGGTTCTGATGGAGTTTGGGTCTGGTTCTGATGGAGGGTTCCTAACTGGTTCTGATGGAGTTTGGGTCCAGTTCTTGTGGAGATTTATTCCAGGTTCTGAAGGAGTTTGGACCTGGTTCTGATAGAAGGTTCCTCCTGATTCTGATTGAGTTTGGACCTGGTTCTGATAGTGGGTGACTAACTGGTCCTGATACAGAATTCCTCCTGGTTCTGATGGAGTTTGGGTCTGGTTCTGATGGAGGGTTCCTAACTGGTTCTGATGGAGTTTGTGTCCGGTTCTGATGGAGATTTGTTCCTGGTTCTGATAGACGTTTCTTTCTGGTTCTGATTGAGTTTGGACTTGGTTCTGATGGAGGGTCCCTAACTGGTTCTGATGGAGTTAGGGTCCAGTTCTTGTGGAGATTTATTCCAGGTTCTGAAGGAGTTTGGACATGGTTCTGATAGAAGGTTCCTCCTGGTTCTGATGGAGTTTGGGTCTGGTTCTGATGGAGGGTTCCTAACTGGTTCTGATGGAGATTGGATCTGGTTCTGATGGAGTTTTTCTTTCCTTGTACTGATGGAGCTTTTTGCCAGGTTTTGAAGGAGTTTTGACCTGGTTCTGATAGAAGGTTCCTCCTGGTTCTGATTGAGTTTGGACCTGGTTCTGATAGTGGGTGACTAATTGGTGCTGATACAGAATTCTTCCTGGTTCTGATGGAGTTTGGGTCTGGTTCTGATGGAGGGTTCCTAACTTGTTCTGATGGAGTTTGTGTCCGGTTCTGATGGAGGGTTCCTAACTGGTTCTGATGGAGTTTGGGTCTGGTTCTGATGGTGATTTATTCCAGGTTCTGTTGCTTCTTGGAACTGGTTCTGATAGAGGTATCTTTCTGGTTCTGCCTGAGTTTGGACCTGGTTCTGATAGTGGGTGACTAACTGGTCCTGATGCAGAATTCCTCCTGGTTCTGATGGAGTTTGGGTCTGGTTCTGATGGAGGGTCCCTAACTGGTTCTGATGGAGTTTGGGTCCAGTTCTTGTGGAGATTTATTCCAGGTTCTGAAGGAGTTTGGACCTGGTTCTGATAGAAGGTTCCTCCTGGTTCTGATTGAGTTTGGACCTGGTTCTGATAGTGGGTGACTAACTGGTCCTGATGCAGAATTCCTCCTGGTTCTGCTGGAGTTTGGGTCTGGTTCTGATGGAGGGTTCCTAACTGATTCTGATGGAGTTTGTGTCCGGTTCTGATGGAGATTTGTTCCTGGTTCTGCTGGAGTTTGGGACTGGTTCTGATGGAGGGTTCCTAACTGGTTCTGATGGAGTTTGTGTCCGGTTCTTGTGGAGATTTATTCCAGGTTCTGAAGGAGTATGGACCTGGTTCTGATAGAAGGTTTCTCCTGGTTCTGATTGAGTTTGGACCTGATTTGAATCTGGTTCTGATTGTGGGTGACTAACTGGGGCTGATACAGAATTCCTCCTGGTTCTGATGGAGTTTACGTCTGGTTCTGATGGAGGGTTCCTAACTGATTCTGATGGAGTTTGTGTCCGGTTCTGATGGAGATTTGTTCCTGGTTCTGCTGGAGTTTGGGACTGGTTCTGATGCAGGGTTCCTAACTGGTTCTGATGGAGTTTGGGTCCAGTTCTTGTGGAGATTTATTCCAGATTCTGAAGGAGTATGGACCTGGTTCTGATAGAAGGTTTCTCCTGGTTCTGATTGAGTTTGGACCTGATTTGAATCTGGTTCTGATAGTGGGTGACTAACTGGTCCTGATACAGAATTCCTCCTGGTTCTGATGGAGTTTACGTCTGGTTCTGATGGAGGGTTCCTAACTGGTTCTGATGGAGATTGGATCTGGTTCTGATGGAGTTTTTCTTTCCTTGTACTGATGGAGCTTTTTGCCAGGTTGTGAAGGAGTTTGGACCTGGTTCTGATAGAAGGTTCCTCCTGGTTCTGATTGAGTTTGGACCTGATTTGAATCTGGTTCTGATAGTGGGTGACTAACTGGTGCTGATACAGAATTCCTCCTGGTTCTGATGGAGTTTACGTCTAGTTCTGATGGAGGGTTCCTAACTGGTTCTGATGGAGATTGGATCTGGTTCTGATGGAGTTTTTCTTTCCTTGTACTGATGGAGCTTTTTGCCAGGTTGTGAATTAGTTTGGACCTGGTTCTGATAGAAGGTTCCTCCTGGTTCTGATTGAGTTTAGACCTGGTTCTGATAGTGGGTGAATAATTGGTCCTGATACAGAATTCCTCCTGGTTCTGATGGAGTTTGGGTCTGGTTCTGATGGAGGGTTCCTAACTGGTTCTGATGGAGTTTGTGTCCGGTTCTGATGGAGGGTTCCTAACTGGTTCTGATGGAGTTTGGGTCTGGTTCTGATGGTGATTTATTCCAGGTTCTGTTGCTTCTTGGAACTGGTTCTGATAGAGGTATCTTTCTGGTTCTGCCTGAGTTTGGACCTGGTTCTGATAGTGGGTGACTAACTGGTCCTGATGCAGAATTCCTCCTGGTTCTGATGGAGTTTGGGTCTGGTTCTGATGGAGGGTCCCTAACTGGTTCTGATGGAGTTTGGGTCCAGTTCTTGTGGAGATTTATTCCAGGTTCTGAAGGAGTTTGGACCTGGTTCTGATAGAAGGTTCCTCCTGATTCTGATTGAGTTTGGACCTGGTTCTGATAGTGGGTGACTAACTGGTCCTGATACAGAATTCCTCCTGGTTCTGATGGAGTTTGGGTCTGGTTCTGATGGAGGGTTCCTAACTGGTTCTGATGGAGTTTGTGTCCGGTTCTGATGGAGATTTGTTCCTGGTTCTGATAGACGTTTCTTTCTGGTTCTGATTGAGTTTGGACTTGGTTCTGATGGAGGGTCCCTAACTGGTTCTGATGGAGTTAGGGTCCAGTTCTTGTGGAGATTTATTCCAGGTTCTGAAGGAGTTTGGACATGGTTCTGATAGAAGGTTCCTCCTGGTTCTGATGGAGTTTGGGTCTGGTTCTGATGGAGGGTTCCTAACTGGTTCTGATGGAGATTGGATCTGGTTCTGATGGAGTTTTTCTTTCCTTGTACTGATGGAGCTTTTTGCCAGGTTGTGAAGGAGTTTTGACCTGGTTCTAATAGAAGGTTCCTCCTGGTTCTGATTGAGTTTGGACCTGGTTCTGATAGTGGGTGACTAATTGGTGCTGATACAGAATTCCTCCTGGTTCTGATGGAGTTTGGGTCTGGTTCTGATGGAGGGTTCCTAACTTGTTCTGATGGAGTTGTGTCCGGTTCTGATGGAGGGTTCCTAACTGGTTCTGATGGAGTTTGGGTCTGGTTCTGATGGTGATTTATTCCAGGTTCTGTTGCTTCTTGGAACTGGTTCTGATAGAGGTATCTTTCTGGTTCTGCCTGAGTTTGGACCTGGTTCTGATAGTGGGTGACTAACTGGTCCTGATGCAGAATTCCTCCTGGTTCTGATGGAGTTTGGGTCTGGTTCTGATGGAGGGTCCCTAACTGGTTCTGATGGAGTTTGGGTCCAGTTCTTGTGGAGATTTATTCCAGGTTCTGAAGGAGTTTGGACCTGGTTCTGATAGAAGGTTCCTCCTGGTTCTGATTGAGTTTGGACCTGGTTCTGATAGTGGGTGACTAACTGGTCCTGATACAGAATTCCTCCTGGTTCTGATGGAGTTTGGGTCTGGTTCTGATGGAGGGTTCCTAACTGGTTCTGATGGAGTTTGTGTCCGGTTCTGATGGAGATTTGTTCCTGGTTCTGATAGACGTTTCTTTCTGGTTCTGATTGAGTTTGGACTTGGTTCTGATGGAGGGTCCCTAACTGGTTCTGATGGAGTTAGGGTCCAGTTCTTGTGGAGATTTATTCCAGGTTCTGAAGGAGTTTGGACATGGTTCTGATAGAAGGTTCCTCCTGGTTCTGATGGAGTTTGGGTCTGGTTCTGATGGAGGGTTCCTAACTGGTTCTGATGGAGATTGGATCTGGTTCTGATGGAGTTTTTCTTTCCTTGTACTGATGGAGCTTTTTGCCAGGTTGTGAAGGAGTTTTGACCTGGTTCTGATAGAGGTTTCTTTCTGGTTCTGATTGAGTTTGGACCTGGTTCTGATAGTGGGTGACTAACTGGTCCTGATGGAAAATATCTCCTGGTTTTGATGGAGTTTGGATCTGGTTCTGATGGAGGGGTCCTAACTGGTTCTGATGGAGATTGTGTCCGGTTCTGAAAGAGATTTGTTCCTGGTTCTGCTGGAGTTTGGATCTGGTTCTGATGGAGCTTTTTGCCAGGTTCTGAAGGAGTTTGGACCTGGTTCTGATAGTGGGTGACTAACTGGTCCTGATGGAGATTTGCTCCTGGTTCTGATGGAGATTGGATCTGGTTCTGATAGAGGTTTCCTCCTGGTACTGATTGAGTTTGGATCTGGTTCTGATGGAGTTTTCCTTTCCTTGTACTGATGGAGCTTTTTGCCAGGTACTGAAGGAGTTTGGACCTGGTTCTGATAGAAGGCTCCTCCTGGTTCTGATTGAGTTTGGACCTGGTTCTGATAGTGGATGACTAACTGGTCCTGATACAGAATTCCTCCTGGTTCTGATGGAGTTTGGGTCTGGTTCTGATGGAGGGGTCCTAACTGGTTCTGATGGAGTTTGTGTCTGATTGAGTTTGGACCTGGTTCTGATAGTAGATGACTAACTGGTCCTGATGGAGAATTCCTCCTGGTTCTGATGGAGTTTGGGTCTGGTTCTGATGGAGGGGTCCTAACTGGTTCTGATGGAGATTGGATCTGGTTCTGATGGAGTTTTTCTTTCCTTGTACTGATGGAGCTTTTTGCCAGGTTGTGAAGGAGTTTTGACCTGGTTCTAATAGAAGGTTCCTCCTGGTTCTGATTGAGTTTGGACCTGGTTCTGATAGTGGGTGACTAATTGGTGCTGATACAGAATTCCTCCTGGTTCTGATGGAGTTTGGGTCTGGTTCTGATGGAGGGTTCCTAACTTGTTCTGATGGAGTTTGTGTCCGGTTCTGATGGAGGGTTCCTAACTGGTTCTGATGGAGTTTGGGTCTGGTTCTGATGGAGATTTATTCCAGGTTCTGTTGCTTCTTGGAACTGGTTCTGATAGAGGTATCTTTCTGGTTCTGCCTGAGTTTGGACCTGGTTCTGATAGTGGGTGACTAACTGGTCCTAATGCAGAATTCCTCCTGGTTCTGATGGAGTTTGGTTCTGGTTCTGATGGAGGGTCCCTAACTGGTTCTGATGGAGTTTGGGTCCAGTTCTTGTGGAGATTTATTCCAGGTTCTGAAGGAGTTTGGACCTGGTTCTGACAGAAGGTTCCTCCTGGTTCTGATTGAGTTTGGACCTGGTTCTGATAGTGGGTGACTAACTGGTCCTGATACAGAATTCCTCCTGGTTCTGATGGAGTTTGGGTCTGGTTCTGATGGAGGGTTCCTAACTGGTTCTGATGGAGTTTGTGTCCGGTTCTGATGGAGATTTGTTCCTGGTTCTGATAGACGTTTCCTTCTGGTTCTGATTGAGTTTGGACTTGGTTCTGATGGAGGGTCCCTAACTGGTTCTGATGGAGTTAGGGTCCAGTTCTTGTGGAGATTTATTCCAGGTTCTGATGGAGATTTGTTCCTGGTTCTGATAGAAGGTTCCTCCTGGTTCTGATGGAGTTTGGGTCTGGTTCTGATGGAGGGTTCCTAACTGGTTCTGATGGAGATTGGATCTGGTTCTGATGGAGTTTTTCTTTCCTTGTACTGATGGAGCTTTTTGCCAGGTTGTGAAGGAGTTTGGACCTGGTTCTGATAGAAGGTTCCTCCTGGTTCTGATTGAGTTTGGACCTGGTTCTGATAGTGGGTGACTAACTGGTCCTGATACAGAATTCCTCCTGGTTCTGATGGAGTTTGGGTCTGGTTCTGATGCAGGGTTCCTAACTGGTTCTGATGGAGTTTGTGTCCAGTTCTGATGGAGGGTTCCTAACTGGTTCTGATGGAGATTGGATCTGGTTCTGATAGAGGTTTCCTCCTGGTTCTGATTGAGTTTGGACTTGGTTCTGATGGAGGGTTCCTAACTGGTTCTGATGGAGTTTGTGTCCGGTTCTGATGTAGGGTTCCTAACTGGTACTGATGGAGATTGGATATGGTTCTGATGGAGTTTTTCTTTCCTTGAAATAACAAGAAACACAAAAACAAACAGGAAATTGCCTAAAAAGGCAATGTGTTCATCAGCTAAGAGAGAAGAGATGAGAAAGAGAAGCTAAATTGCTAACATTAGCATATTGGCTATCACTAGCATGAAGGCTGATATTAATTTACCCCATCTACTATTCAAAAACAATGTATAAGCTAAAATTAGCTAAAATGGCAATGCTAACTACAGCCTATATTCAAAAGTCTATGAAATTGCCCTTTAAAATTATTCACTCTTGTTCAGGTGTTGGAACAGCAGTAGAACCTGTTTAAGAAGCTGGCATCAAATTGGTCGCTGTTTTGATGCTCCACTGGGACCTATGAAGATGGTCTTATCATCATAAGTCTAGTGTATGTTTGTTCAAGGTTCTTATGGAGACTTTTGTCAAGTACTAGTGGAGTTGGGACCTGATTTTGATTAAGGTTTCTGCCTGGTTCTGATAGAGTTGGGACCTTGATCTGATAGAGGTTTATACCTGATTCTGATGAAAATTTGTAGAAGGTTCTTAAAAAGATTTTTTCCTGTTTGGATGGAGCTTTTTGCCAGGTTCTGATGGAGTTTTGACTTGGTTCTTATAGACGTTTCTTCCTGGTTCTGATAGAGTTTGGATCTGGCTCTGATGGAGATCTGTATCTGGTTCTGATGGAAGTCTGTACCTGGTTATGTTGGATGATTCTCCTTGGCTCTGATAGAGTTTGGACCTGGTTCTGATACAGGTTTGTACCTGGTTCTGATGGAGATGTTTTACCTGGTACTGATGGAGCTTTTTGCAAGGTTCTGAAGGAGTTTGGACCTGGTTCTGATAGAAGGTTCCTGTTAGAAGGTCTAGTTGTTAGAACAGCAGTACATGCTGTTTAAGTACTCAACACAAAATGGCCACCAGTAGTTGCCTCCTATGAAGATGGTCATAGAGTTAGGGGGTTGGGTAAGGTTTAGGCCATAGAAACGAATGAAAATGAATGGAAGTATATGCAAAGTCCTCAAAAAGATAGTAATCCTCAAAAAGATAGTAATCAATGGATACGTGTGTGTGTGTGTGTGTGTGTGTACCCCGCTGGCAAAGAGTTAGTGGTAGGGTCAGGTTTAGGCCATAGAAATCAAGATAATGAAGGGAAGTCAATGGAAAGTCCTCACAAAGATAGTAATCCAGGAATGTGTATGTGTGTGTCCCGCTGGCAAAGAGTTAGTAGTAGGGTCAGGTTTAGGCCATACAAATCAAGATAATGAAGGGAAGTCAATGGAAAGTCCTCACAAAGATAGTAATCCATGAATGTGTGTGTGGGTGTGTGTGTGTGTGTGTGTGTCCGAGGGTGAGACACGCAGAGAATAGAGGCAGAAACAAAGACATAATCATATACAGACATAGACAGTAGGAGATACACATAGCTATTTATAGAACAGTGAGGAATGAATCAGCCAATCAGCAAAGAGTGTCAGTGTAACTTGACACCTGCAGCATTTCTATTGCAGCACCTCACTATCGTCTCCCCCTGGCCTGGGCTTTTAACATGGAGGCGCATGCTCCCGAACTACCGCCCATAACTCGGAAACCGTAAGGGCTATCGACGTCATTCTTGGAACGATTTTCTCAGAATGGACAGGGGAACGAGATGGAGAATTCCTCCTGGTTTTGATGGAGTTTGGATCTGGTTCTGATGGAGTTTTTCTTTCCTTGTACTGATGGAGCTTTTTCCAGGTTCTGAAGGAGTTTGGACCTGGTTCTGATAGAAGGTTTCTCCTGGTTCTGATTGAGTTTGGACCTGATTTGAATCTGGTTCTGATAGTGGGTGACTAACTGGTCCTGATACAGAATTCCTCCTGGTTCTGATGGAGTTTACGTCTGGTTCTGATGGAGGGTTCCTAACTGGTTCTGATGGAGTTTGTGTCCGGTTCTGATGGAGATTTGTTCCTGGTTCTGCTGGAGTTTGGGACTGGTTCTGATGGAGGGTTCCTAACTGGTTCTGATGGAGTTTGGGTCCAGTTCTTGTGGAGATTTATTCCAGATTCTGAAGGAGTATGGACCTGGTTCTGATAGAAGGTTTCTCCTGGTTCTGATTGAGTTTGGACCTGATTTGAATCTGGTTCTGATAGTGGGTGACTAACTGGTCCTGATACAGAATTCCTCCTGGTTCTGATGGAGTTTACGTCTGGTTCTGATGGAGGGTTCCTAACTGGTTCTGATGGAGATTGGATCTGGTTCTGATGGAGTTTTTCTTTCCTTGTACTGATGGAGCTTTTTGCCAGGTTGTGAAGGAGTTTGGACCTGGTTCTGATAGAAGGTTCCTCCTGGTTCTGATTGAGTTTGGACCTGGTTCTGATAGTGGGTGAATAATTGGTCCTGATACAGAATTCCTCCTGGTTCTGATGGAGTTTGGGTCTGGTTCTGATGGAGGGTTCCTAACTGGTTCTGATGGAGTTTGTGTCCGGTTCTGATGGAGGGTTCCTAACTGGTTCTGATGGAGTTTGGGTCTGGTTCTGATGGAGATTTGTTCCTGGTTCTGCTGGAGTTTGGGACTGGTTCTGATGGAGGGTTCCTAACTGGTTCTGATGGAGTTTGGGTCCAGTTCTTGTGGAGATTTATTCCAGATTCTGAAGGAGTATGGACCTGGTTCTGATAGAAGGTTTCTCCTGGTTCTGATTGAGTTTGGACCTGATTTGAATCTGGTTCTGATAGTGGGTGACTAACTGGTCCTGATACAGAATTCCTCCTGGTTCTGATGGAGTTTACGTCTGGTTCTGATGGAGGGTTCCTAACTGGTTCTGATGGAGATTGGATCTGGTTCTGATGGAGTTTTTCTTTCCTTGTACTGATGGAGCTTTTTGCCAGGTTGTGAAGGAGTTTGGACCTGGTTCTGATAGAAGGTTCCTCCTGGTTCTGATTGAGTTTGGACCTGATTTGAATCTGGTTCTGATAGTGGGTGACTAACTGGTCCTGATACAGAATTCCTCCTGGTTCTGATGGAGTTTACGTCTGGTTCTGATGGAGGGTTCCTAACTGGTTCTGATGGAGATTGGATCTGGTCCTTGTATGTCCAAAAACGTACTTGGCAATAAAGCTTTTCTGATTCTCTCTTCTGATGGAGTTTTTCTTTCCTTGTACTGATGGAGCTTTTTGCCAGGTTGTGAATTAGTTTGGACCTGGTTCTGATAGAAGGTTCCTCCTGGTTCTGATTGAGTTTGGACCTGGTTCTGATAGTGGGTGAATAATTTGTCCTGATACAGAATTCCTCCTGGTTCTGATGGAGTTTGGGTCTGGTTCTGATGGAGGGTTCCTAACTGGTTCTGATGGAGTTTGTGTCCGGTTCTGATGGAGGGTTCCTAACTGGTTCTGATGGAGTTTGGGTCTGGTTCTGATGGAGATTTATTCCAGGTTCTGTTGCTTCTTGGAACTGGTTCTGATAGAGGTATCTTTCTGGTTCTGCCTGAGTTTGGACCTGGTTCCGATAGTGGGTGACTAACTGGTCCTGATGCAGAATTCCTCCTGGTTCTGATGGAGTTTGGGTCTGGTTCTGATGGAGGGTCCCTAACTGGTTCTGATGGAGTTTGGGTCCAGTTCTTGTGGAGATTTATTCCAGGTTCTGAAGGAGTTTGGACCTGGTTCTGATAGAAGGTTCCTCCTGGTTCTGATTGAGTTTGGACCTGGTTCTGATAGTGGGTGACTAACTGGTCCTGATACAGAATTCCTCCTGGTTCTGATGGAGTTTGGGTCTGGTTCTGATGGAGGGTTCCTAACTGGTTCTGATGGAGTTTGTGTCCGGTTCTGATGGAGATTTGTTCCTGGTTCTGATAGACGTTTCTTTCTGGTTCTGATTGAGTTTGGACTTGGTTCTGATGGAGGGTCCCTAACTGGTTCTGATGGAGTTAGGGTCCAGTTCTTGTGGAGATTTATTCCAGGTTCTGAAGGAGTTTGGACATGGTTCTGATAGAAGGTTCCTCCTGGTTCTGATGGAGTTTGGGTCTGGTTCTGATGGAGGGTTCCTAACTGGTTCTGATGGAGATTGGATCTGGTTCTGATGGAGTTTTTCTTTCCTTGTACTGATGGAGCTTTTTGCCAGGTTGTGATGGAGTTTTGACCTGGTTCTGATAGAAGGTTCCTCCTGGTTCTGATTGAGTTTGGACCTGGTTCTGATAGTGGGTGACTAATTGGTGCTGATACAGAATTCCTCCTGGTTCTGATGGAGTTTGGGTCTGGTTCTGATGGAGGGTTCCTAACTGGTTCTGATGGAGTTTGTGTCCGGTTCTGATGGAGATTTGTTCCTGGTTCTGATAGACGTTTCTTTCTGGTTCTGATTGAGTTTGGACTTGGTTCTGATGGAGGGTCCCTAACTGGTTCTGATGGAGTTAGGGTCCAGTTCTTGTGGAGATTTATTCCAGGTTCTGAAGGAGTTTGGACATGGTTCTGATAGAAGGTTCCTCCTGGTTCTGATTGAGTTTGGGTCTGGTTCTGATGGAGGGTTCCTAACTGGTTCTGATGGAGATTGGATCTGGTTCTGATGGAGTTTTTCTTTCCTTGTACTGATGGAGCTTTTTGCCAGGTTGTGATGGAGTTTTGACCTGGTTCTGATAGAAGGTTCCTCCTGGTTCTGATTGAGTTTGGACCTGGTTCTGATAGTGGGTGACTAATTGGTGCTGATACAGAATTCCTCCTGGTTCTGCTGGAGTTTGGGACTGGTTCTGATGGAGGATTCCTAACTGGTTCTGATGGAGTTTGTGTCCAGTTCTGATGGAGGGTTCCTAACTGGTTCTGATGGAGATTGGATCTGGTTCTGATAGAGGTTTCCTCCTGGTTCTGATTGAGTTTGGACTTGGTTCTGATGGAGGGTTCCTAACTGGTTCTGATGGAGTTTGTGTCCGGTTCTGATGGAGGTTTCCTAACTGGTACTGATGGAGATTGGATATGGTTCTGATGGAGTTTTTATTTCCTTGAAATAACAAGAAACACAAAAACAAACAGGAAATTGCCTAAAAAGGCAATGTGTTCATCATGTAAGAGAGAAGAGATGAGAAAGAGAAGCTAAATTGCTAACATTAGCATATTGGCTATCACTAGCATGAAGGCTGATATTAATTTACCCCATCTACTATTCAAAAACAATGTATAAGCTAAAATTAGCTAAAATGGCAATGCTAACTACAACATTCAAAAGTCTATGAAATTGCCCTTTAAAATTATTCACTCTTGTTCGGGTGTTGGAACAGCAGTAGAACCTGTTTAAGAAGCTGGCATCAAATGGTCGCTGTTTTGATGCTCCACTGGGACCTATGAAGATGGTCTTATCATCATAAGTCTAGTGTATGTTTGTTCAAGGTTCTTATGGAGACTTTTGTCAAGTACTAGTGGAGTTGGGACCTGATTTTGATTAAGGTTTCTGCCTGGTTCTGATAGAGTTGGGACCTTGATCTGATAGAGGTTTATACCTGATTCTGATGAAAATTTGTAGAAGGTTCTTAAAAGATTTTTTCCTGTTTGGATGGAGCTTTTTGCCAGGTTCTGATGGAGTTTTGACTTGGTTCTTATAGACGTTTCTTCCTGGTTCTGATAGAGTTTGGATCTGGCTCTGATGGAGATCTGTATCTGGTTCTGATGGAAGTCTGTACCTGGTTATGTTGGATGATTCTCCTTGGCTCTGATAGAGTTTGGACCTGGTTCTGATACAGGTTTGTACCTGGTTCTGATGGAGATTTTTTACCTGGTACTGATGGAGCTTTTTGCAAGGTTCTGAAGGAGTTTGGACCTGGTTCTGATAGAAGGTTCCTGTTAGAAGGTCTAGTTGTTAGAACAGCAGTACATGCTGTTTAAGTACTCAACACAAAATGGCCACCAGTAGTTGCCTCCTATGAAGATGGTCATAGAGTTAGGGGGTTGGGTAAGGTTTAGGCCATAGAAACGAATGAAAATGAATGGAAGTATATGCAAAGTCCTCAAAAAGATAGTAATCCTCAAAAAGATAGTAATCAATGGATACGTGTGTGTGTGTGTGTGTGTACCCCGCTGGCAAAGAGTTAGTGGTAGGGTCAGGTTTAGGCCATAGAAATCAAGATAATGAAGGGAAGTCAATGGAAAGTCCTCACAAAGATAGTAATCCAGGAATGTGTGTGTGTGTGTCCCGCTGGCAAAGAGTTAGTAGTAGGGTCAGGTTTAGGCCATACAAATCAAGATAATGAAGGGAAGTCAATGGAAAGTCCTCACAAAGATAGTAATCCATGAATGTGTGTGTGGGTGTGTGTGTGTGTGTGTGTCCGAGGGTGAGACACGCAGAGAATAGAGGCAGAAACAAAGACATAATCATATACAGACATAGACAGTAGGAGATACACATAGCTATTTATAGAACAGTGAGGAATGAATCAGCCAATCAGCAAAGAGTGTCAGTGTAACTTGACACCTGCAGCATTTCTAATGCAGCACCTCACTATCGTCTCCCCCTGGCCTGGGCTTTTAACATGGAGGCGCATGCTCCCGAACTACCGCCCATAACTCGGAAACCGTAAGGGCTATCGACGTCATTCTTGGAACGATTTTCTCAGAATGGACAGGGGAACGAGATGGAGAATTCCTCCTGGTTTTGATGGAGTTTGGATCTGGTTCTGATGGAGTTTTTCTTTCCTTGTACTGATGGAGCTTTTTCCAGGTTCTGAAGGAGTTTGGACCTGGTTCTGATAGAAGGTTTCTCCTGGTTCTGATTGAGTTTGGACCTGATTTGAATCTGGTTCTGATTGTGGGTGACTAACTGGTCCTGATACAGAATTCCTCCTGGTTCTGATGGAGTTTACGTCTGGTTCTGATGGAGGGTTCCTAACTGATTCTGATGGAGTTTGTGTCCGGTTCTGATGGAGATTTGTTCCTGGTTCTGCTGGAGTTTGGGACTGGTTCTGATGGAGGGTTCCTAACTGGTTCTGATGGAGTTTGGGTCCAGTTCTTGTGGAGATTTATTCCAGATTCTGAAGGAGTATGGACCTGGTTCTGATAGAAGGTTTCTCCTGGTTCTGATTGAGTTTGGACCTGATTTGAATCTGGTTCTGATAGTGGGTGACTAACTGGTCCTGATACAGAATTCCTCCTGGTTCTGATGGAGTTTACGTCTGGTTCTGATGGAGGGTTCCTAACTGGTTCTGATGGAGATTGGATCTGGTTCTGATGGAGTTTTTCTTTCCTTGTACTGATGGAGCTTTTTGCCAGGTTTTGAAGGAGTTTGGACCTGGTTCTGATAGAAGGTTCCTCCTGGTTCTGATTGAGTTTGGACCTGATTTGAATCTGGTTCTGATAGTGGGTGACTAACTGGTCCTGATACAGAAATCCTCCTGGTTCTGATGGAGTTTACGTCTGGTTCTGATGGAGGGTTCCTAACTGGTTCTGATGGAGATTGGATCTGGTTCTGATGGAGTTTTTCTTTCCTTGTACTGATGGAGCTTTTTGCCAGGTTGTGAAGGAGTTTGGACCTGGTTCTGATAGAAGGTTCCTCCTGGTTCTGATTGAGTTTGGACCTGGTTCTGATAGTGGGTGAATAATTGGTCCTGATACAGAATTCCTCCTGATTCTGATGGAGTTTGGGTCTGGTTCTGATGGAGGGTTCCTAACTGGTTCTGATGGAGATTGGATCTGGTTCTGATCGAGTTTTTCTTTCCTTGTACTGATGGAGCTTTTTGCCAGGTTGTGAATTAGTTTGGACCTGGTTCTGATAGAAGGTTTCTCCTGGTTCTGATTGAGTTTGGACCTGGTTCTGATAGTGGGTGAATAATTGGTCCTGATACAGAATTCCTCCTGGTTCTGATGGAGTTTGGGTCTGGTTCTGATGGAGGGTTCCTAACTGGTTCTGATGGAGTTTGTGTCCGGTTCTGATGGAGGGTTCCTAACTGGTTCTGATGGAGTTTGGGTCTGGTTCTGATGGAGATTTATTCCAGGTTCTGTTGCTTCTTGGAACTGGTTCTGATAGAGGTATCTTTCTGGTTCTGCCTGAGTTTGGACCTGGTTCTGATAGTGGGTGACTAACTGGTCCTGATGCAGAATTCCTCCTGGTTCTGATGGAGTTTGGGTCTGGTTCTGATGGAGGGTCCCTAACTGGTTCTGATGGAGTTTGGGTCCAGTTCTTGTGGAGATTTATTCCAGGTTCTGAAGGAGTTTGGACCTGGTTCTGATAGAAGGTTCCTCCTGGTTCTGATTGAGTTTGGACCTGGTTCTGATAGTGGGTGACTAACTGGTCCTGATACAGAATTCCTCCTGGTTCTGATGGAGTTTGGGTCTGGTTCTGATGGAGGGTTCCTAACTGGTTCTGATGGAGTTTGTGTCCGGTTCTGATGGAGATTTGTTCCTGGTTCTGATAGACGTTTCTTTCTGGTTCTGATTGAGTTTGGACTTGGTTCTGATGGAGGGTCCCTAACTGGTTCTGATGGAGTTAGGGTCCAGTTCTTGTGGAGATTTATTCCAGGTTCTGAAGGAGTTTGGACATGGTTCTGATAGAAGGTTCCTCCTGGTTCTGATGGAGTTTGGGTCTGGTTCTGATGGAGGGTTCCTAACTGGTTCTGATGGAGATTGGATCTGGTTCTGATGGAGTTTTTCTTTCCTTGTACTGATGGAGCTTTTTGCCAGGTTGTGAAGGAGTTTTGACCTGGTTCTGATAGAAGGTTCCTCCTGGTTCTGATTGAGTTTGGACCTGGTTCTGATAGTGGGTGACTAATTGGTGCTGATACAGAATTCCTCCTGGTTCTGATGGAGTTTGTGTCCAGTTCTGATGGAGGGTTCCTAACTGGTTCTGATGGAGATTGGATCTGGTTCTGATAGAGGTTTCCTCCTGGTTCTGATTGAGTTTGGACTTGGTTCTGATGGAGGGTTCCTAACTGGTTCTGATGGAGTTTGTGTCCGGTTCTGATGGAGGGTTCCTAACTGGTACTGATGGAGATTGGATATGGTTCTGATGGAGTTTTTCTTTCCTTGAAATAACAAGAAACACAAAAACAAACAGGAAATTGCCTAAAAAGGCAATGTGTTCATCAGCTAAGAGAGAAGAGATGAGAAAGAGAAGCTAAATTGCTAACATTAGCATATTGGCTATCACTAGCATGAAGGCTGATATTAATTTACCCCATCTACTATTCAAAAACAATGTATAAGCTAAAATTAGCTAAAATGGCAATGCTAACTACAGCCTATATTCAAAAGTCTATGAAATTGCCCTTTAAAATTATTCACTCTTGTTCAGGTGTTGGAACAGCAGTAGAACCTGTTTAAGAAGCTGGCATCAAATTGGTCGCTGTTTTGATGCTCCACTGGGACCTATGAAGATGGTCTTATCATCATAAGTCTAGTGTATGTTTGTTCAAGGTTCTTATGGAGACTTTTGTCAAGTACTAGTGGAGTTGGGACCTGATTTTGATTAAGGTTTCTGCCTGGTTCTGATAGAGTTGGGACCTTGATCTGATAGAGGTTTATACCTGATTCTGATGAAAATTTGTAGAAGGTTCTTAAAAAGATTTTTTCCTGTTTGGATGGAGCTTTTTGCCAGGTTCTGATGGAGTTTTGACTTGGTTCTTATAGACGTTTCTTCCTGGTTCTGATAGAGTTTGGATCTGGCTCTGATGGAGATCTGTATCTGGTTCTGATGGAAGTCTGTACCTGGTTATGTTGGATGATTCTCCTTGGCTCTGATAGAGTTTGGACCTGGTTCTGATACAGGTTTGTACCTGGTTCTGATGGAGATTTTTTACCTGGTACTGATGGAGCTTTTTGCAAGGTTCTGAAGGAGTTTGGACCTGGTTCTGATAGAAGGTTCCTGTTAGAAGGTCTAGTTGTTAGAACAGCAGTACATGCTGTTTAAGTACTCAACACAAAATGGCCACCAGTAGTTGCCTCCTATGAAGATGGTCATAGAGTTAGGGGGTTGGGTAAGGTTTAGGCCATAGAAACGAATGAAAATGAATGGAAGTATATGCAAAGTCCTCAAAAAGATAGTAATCCTCAAAAAGATAGTAATCAATGGATACGTGTGTGTGTGTGTGTGTGTACCCCGCTGGCAAAGAGTTAGTGGTAGGGTCAGGTTTAGGCCATAGAAATCAAGATAATGAAGGGAAGTCAATGGAAAGTCCTCACAAAGATAGTAATCCATGAATGTGTGTGTGTGTGTCCCGCTGGCAAAGAGTTAGTAGTAGGGTCAGGTTTAGGCCATAGAAATCAAGATAATGAAGGGAAGTCAATGGAAAGTCCTCACAAAGATAGTAATCCATGAATGTGTGTGTGGGTGTGTGTGTGTGTGTGTCCGAGGGTGAGACACGCAGAGAATAGAGGCAGAAACAAAGACATAATCATATACAGACATAGACAGTAGGAGATACACATAGCTATTTATAGAACAGTGAGGAATGAATCAGCCAATCAGCAAAGAGTGTCAGTGTAACTTGACACCTGCAGCATTTCTAATGCAGCACCTCACTATCGTCTCCCCCTGGCCTGGGCTTTTAACATGGAGGCGCATGCTCCCGAACTACCGCCCATAACTCGGAAACCGTAAGGGCTATCGACGTCATTCTTGGAACGATTTTCTCAGAATGGACAGGGGAACGAGATGGAGAATTCCTCCTGGTTTTGATGGAGTTTGGATCTGGTTCTGATGGAATTTTTCTTTCCTTGTACTGATGGAGCTTTTTCCAGGTTCTGAAGGAGTTTGGACCTGGTTCTGATAGAAGGTTCCTCCTGGTTCTGATTGAGTTTGGACCTGGTTCTGATGGAGGGTTCCTAACTGGTTCTGATGGAGTTTGGGTCTGGTTCTGATGGAGATTTATTCCAGGTTCTGTTGCTTCTTGGAACTGGTTCTGATAGAGGTATCTTTCTGGTTCTGCCTGAGTTTGCACCTGGTTCTGATAGTGGGTGACTAACTGGTCCTGATGCAGAATTCCTCCTGGTTCTGATGGAGTTTGGGTCTGGTTCTGATGGAGGGTCCCTAACTAGTTCTGATGGAGTTTGGGTCCAGTTCTTGTGGAGATTTATTCCAGGTTCTGAAGGAGTTTGGACCTGGTTCTGATAGAAGGTTCCTCCTGGTTCTGATTGAGTTTGGACCTGGTTCTGATAGTGGGTGACTAACTGGTCCTGATACAGAATTCCTCCTGGTTCTGATGGAGTTTGGGTCTGGTTCTGATGGAGGGTTCCTAACTGGTTCTGATGGAGTTTGTGTCCGGTTCTGATGGAGATTTGTTCCTGGTTCTGATAGACGTTTCCTTCTGGTTCTGATTGAGTTTGGACTTGGTTCTGATGGAGGGTCCCTAACTGGTTCTGATGGAGTTAGGGTCCAGTTCTTGTGGAGATTTATTCCAGGTTCTGAAGGAGTTTGGACATGGTTCTGATAGAAGGTTCCTCCTGGTTCTGATGGAGTTTGGGTCTGGTTCTGATGGAGGGTTCCTAACTGGTTCTGATGGAGATTGGATCTGGTTCTGATAGAAGGTTCCTCCTGGTTCTGATGGAGTTTGGGTCCAGTTCTTGTGGAGATTTATTCCAGGTTCTGATGCTTCTTGGAACTGGTTCTGATAGAGGTATCTTTCTGGTTCTGACTGAGTTTGGACCTGGTTCTGATAGTGGGTGACTAACTGGTCCTGATACAGAATTCCTCCTGGTTCTGATGGAGTTTGGGTCTGGTTCTAATGGAGGGTCCCTAACTTGTTCTGATCCTACATCACCTTAACTGCCTCATCCTGCCCAGACCTCTAAA